>NC_028639.1:3291116-3333090 GCF_001406875.1 Solanum pennellii | reverse complement strand
CTATAAGTAATTACATAATAACCCCAACATAACTAAGTAATTATATTTTCTATCTAACAGTAAGGTGTTGTATTATTCATCATATACATTATAGTGAAGCACACGAACGATAAACCTTGCTATTGAGATAACATATGTTTAGAAGGAAAACAATTCAAGTTTTGTTTTGTTTCGTTTGTAATAATAATATATTCATTTGAAATTGAATGACTGAAAATATAACGGAATTAGTTAATCGATGTTTTATTCAGGAGAAAAACCACCATTTGATACAGAATGCTGTGTAAAGGCATTAAAACATGAGAAATACAAAGATCCAGTTGCTTGCAACTACATGAGAGTGTGACTCAGTAGGCTCGCGATTTAATAAGATCTAAGCTCATTTCACTAGGTTCAGTTGCTTGCAATTCAACTTGAATTCCATCTAGTTCTCTCTTGAATCTATCCTTTGAGCTCGCGTATACCATCTTCATCCTCACTGTTGATGATTCAGGTGACCTAAAACATATATATCATGACTATTATTAGTTAGAATCAGGGCAAATGTTCTGTTTTTTGTCAAATGGATATTTATGTATACCAGGCAATAAAGAAAATCTTGCTCTTCTGGATATTTTCATTAGTTGTGAAGTCGAAATCAAATACAGCATAACGACATTCATCATGAGGGAGAGAGTTAGTGAAATTGTCGTAGTTTTCTTCTGGGCTTCCAAGTTTCTCTACAACCACTTCCTGACCATCAATCTTGAAGATAATGAACCTGTAGTTTCTCTTTGCTTTTAATTCTAAGAATTTTAGCTTACATTCATCTTGTACTGCCGTTCCAGACACAGCATTTGCCTGATACACATATATTTGTCAAAATTCAAATGAAACAACAATAACAAGTATTTATATTATGAAACGTCATTATATTCAACTGATGCATGAAGGTGCTTACGCACGTTGTATCAAAGAGGGTGACACATGACACTGCTTCGTAATTTTTATGTATACAACTATGGATAATAACCAAAATGAAAAATATTAAAAATGATACCCCTTATCGCTATAATCATAATATTGAATCTTGCTTACAAAAACACCGTGTATGCCAATGGATGCATTCAATCAACAAACATGAAAGATCCATTTTTTTCTCCCGTGGAAATATATTATATATAGAATTGTTTTTTTTTTCCCGAAAATTATATGCTTAGTGAGTGCACCATGATCCATCGTAAAAGTGAAATATTTTTGTTAAAAAAATAAAATAAATTGGTCAATTTTTCCCCACGTTTGTCTATACACTCTTAAGTTGGATATGAGAATATAAAATATATATAAAAAAAAAAAGGTGTCAAAATGACAGGCCTACAGATGTTCAAAATGAATAAAGCCTACTTCAGGTGAGGTGTATAAGTAAAAGTTGTTGTCAACTTCGGCCTGTGGGTTTGCCGTTGAATGACAATTAAGTTAAAAGATGTATAACATGACAAAATGGTGATTGAAAACAAAAATGGAACACAAATATACCATGGCGTCGATTAATGTAATTATGAAATAGAAAAGGATCTCTGCCTGCAAAATTGATAGAAAAAAAAAGGATAAAGGGGTGGGGGGGATAGAGGAGAAAATGGTAGAGATCCTTCAATCTACAAGAGAAAAAAAACAGTCGAACTGGTTTATATTTATAATAAACAATAAATAATACAAGAGAGAAATTCGGAGTTAAAAAAGGAAATGTTAGATAAGGGGTTGTGAGTATTCTGAGCTATTTTGAGGCTCATTAATCATTTAAGTCACGATCACGACCACGACCATTCTTTGTCAACTGTTATATAATTCCCTGTTGAACTTCGTTTGGTAGGCGTGACAAGATAAATAAGAATATTTTATAACGTTATTTTATATCATTACCAATATGGTGTAGTAATGTATCTCAAACCAAATATAAGATAAAATTGATCCCAAATTTTTACAGTTTCCCCTAAATATACAAATGGTCATTTACACTTCAACAAAAATCCTTCTCTATTTTATATTGTTGGCACAATATTCATTTGGAATGCAATACTCTAATTTGATCATCCTACTAACTCAAAGTACAACATCTAAGGACCAGGTCAGCAGAAGTAGAACTGGGAAACTGAAAAAAAATTACACGCATCGGGTGTTTACGTCAAGCCAATGCAATTAACAAAAGCTAAAAAGAAATGGTGGATACAGAGTTAACTAATGATAAGAGAAGAGTAGAAAATAGTCCTAATCTATTTTTTGTCATACTCAAAAGACACCATTAAGCATTAGCACTCTCGAATAATTTGTCATTTCAAGTGTTCTAATTTTCTGCCGTATTTTCAAAATTTGAAAGTGAATTGCAGTTGTTGGACAAGAAATATGGATCAGTTTCAAGAAAACCACTTTCCAGGATTATTTGTTCTTCTGGAGATTCATTCATCCTACAAAGTTAACAACTTTAGGTTCTTTCTTCTTCTTTAATTTAGCATCATCGTCTTCATTAACATCATCTGCCTTGAAGTTGAAGTCATCCTCAAGATCATCCCCACTGCTGAGTTTGGTAACTTGTCCCCTTGGCCGGTCTTCAAATTGTGCTGTCAGAAACAAGGGAAAGGTCACAAAAAAGGTGGAACAGTTGAAACCAAACCAAACCAACACTAGCAAGCAGCATCTGTTACCAACAAGCCACAAGCATATAGTAAAAAAAAATCTATGAGGGTATGTTTGTAATCAATCAGGGAGCAAACAAACGTCCACCAAAAAGTTATTCACAAGGCAGCCATTTATGACATAAATTTCTCTTCATGCAACCAAAGGAGTGTATGGAAGAGGACATGAGAAGGTCCAGACTTTATATTGAAACGGAACTAGAGTGACTGACTTATGAGGCCTTTAATTATATACAAAAAAATATGATAAAACAGACGACTGTAGCTCGATTAATTCTCTTCTGAACCAAAAGTAATTGGCTTGGCTGTGACATGGCCAAAACCTGTTCAACTGAGCAGATAAAGAAAAAAAAAGTTGACAAAGTTGTTGGACTGTCTTTATACCGTCGAGGAAAAACAAGACTAGGTCATTCACAAGAGAAGTAGAAGAGATCAAGTGCTCTGTTTGTCAAGTTATAAGCAGCCTTGCTAAATCTGCAACTATTGAGGGCCAAATGATTACGTATGTAGGACATGAGCCAAATGAATGACAAAGAAGTTACAGAGTTGTGAACATTATGATGATAGCATATAAGTTAATATGTTGGCAGTCATTTGGTAGAGTGTATTAGCAAAAATAATGCATGCATTAGCTCTATGTATTAGTGGTACCTTATTTGGTCTATGTGTAACTACCGCAAGCACTACTTATACACTTTATTGTATATTGGGAAGTGTATTACTAACACCATGGTTTCTACGTATTAGTAAGACAGAGATTCAATGCATGTATTAGCATGGTTAAAGACCCAATTATCCCTCAAAACCCTTTTTACATCTTTTTCACCATAATTATGGAGGATATTTTTGTAAATAAATGTTTTTATACAATGCATGTTATTTTTAATAAACCAAACAAAACAATGCATAAGAAATAATCTATGTATAGCTAATAGAAGCATTACTAATACACTCTATTTAGCATCATTTTTATATACTCTACCAAACGATCCCTTGAAGAGATACTTAAACATGTATTAAAAAATGATAGCATACAAAAGGTTGCAAGCAGTAGAAATCCTTGATATATCTTTTTCCTAAAAGTGAAGGCAAAACTAGAAGTGGCAAAGAGCAAATTAATGGAATAATATATTAAAGTACGTACAAATTTTAAATCTGTCAATGGCCGCATCAGAAGCTTTGCCAGATTTATTAGGACAGTCTCTAGCCAAATGTGTAACGCCACCACAAATTTTGCAACAACCACCCTGCAAACAAAGTCATCAAGAACTTGAACTTCTAACCTCCTGTGAAATTAACGTTTTTAAGTTTCCTTGGAAAAGAGCTCATTTTGATTAGTAAACATGGACGTATCGAACCAGCATCAGAAGGTAGCTGTGAAGTGATTGAAAATGAAGTTTGAAGCCAATAAAATATATGTACCTTTGGGTATATGCCATGAGTATTTTTAGGGCAGTCCTTACTCAAGTGACCTTGTTCTTTACAAATAAAGCAACTGGCAAACTTTGTTCCACCTGCATAATTGAGAAAACATGATTATACTAAAATTAAAGAAAAGAAACAAGGAAAATCTTTCTAAGAGAATAGATATTATTGTTAGATCAACTTCAATACACCCTTGGAAAAACAAGGGTAACTCAATCTGAATAGCACATATATAGCAAAAATTTAGCTGGCGGTTGCATATACTATTTTTGTCTCCACCAAAGAAATTTTGAAAATAATTTTTTAACTCAGCATTAACTCAATTTAGGTCAACTCCTATTTTGTAAGTATGGATTAATGGAGTTTGATTGGTCAAGACAATACTATAACAATTAACCAATACCCTGACCCTGTCAGTTGGTTCAGGAACTAATTTAGTAGTTTAGCCTTAATTATTCAATGTTTAACACTTCCATACTGCATATTACGAAGTTGATACACAGAGTACATGAAATTTAGTGGACCAGTATTGAAATTACGACGAGAAGGACAAGTAAAAAGTTCATAACCTGAAGAAATGTATGCACCCAAAAAAATTAATAAAGAAGTAAAAGAAAATACATTGTCCACGGAATGAAGAAAAGAGATACTACTAGATAAGGTCAAAGGAAAAATACCATCTTGAAGCGGATAGGGGCAGTTAGCCAAAGAATGGCTTGTATCCCCACAATTGTAACATAACTTCTTATCCACTACTTCATCATTCTTGTTGGGGCAATTCTTCAGGCTGTGACCACGTCGGCGACAGAGCAAACATATCTTCATAGACACATATCAACAAAAGAAGCAAAAATCAGAACGAGGCAATAATATTCTTCTAGTGTAGCAAAACATCATCTCAGATATCATTGGGCAGTGCCACTATAAGTCAACACTAAATAGATTCTGTACAAAGGCCACGTTTGGTATGACTTCAGTTGTTTTTACCAGAAAAGGAAAAATTTTACCGAAGAAAATCATCTGCTAAGTCATTTTCCAATGTTCCATTGAGAATAAAAGTTGGTGGAATTAAGAGTGGTCGAGACTGGACTGACCACCAACGGTAGTGTTAGGTAACAATTGGGAAGGGCTATTTAGAAGTTAATTGGGATTAATGATATGAAATAAACATATTTTCTTAATAAGCAAACAAAGTACAATGCACTATGAATCTAGTTATGGAGTATTAAGTTCATAATAGAATTCATCTATTTGTTGTAAATCGACAGTTTTAGCAGCCAAACTCTGGAATGACTACACCATGGAGAACCGAACCGAACCAAAATATCAAAGCATTATCATTCATTCAAATAACATGTCAAAGTAACAAGACGAAATGAAACAAGAGATTCAATTCAATTTTCATTCATTTTTCGTTTATTATTTCCTATCGTATCGTTTGTTGTGTTTATGTTCTGTTACTATCGCTTGTTTCTCGTACTTCCATTGAAGCTGGTGTTCATTACCAGCCTATCATAAACTCCAGCAGAGTAGCATAAACATCGCAATACAAAAATATACACAATAATTGAAAAAAAAATAAAAAAAATTGTACCTTATTCTTTTCCCATTCAGCTTTTCTAGGGCAATCCCTGGCAATATGGTCATGTTCTTTACATATAAAACAGCTTTCACCAGGCTTCATTCCAGCAACTCTAAAAGGATGCTTAGTAAATGAACGTTTCTTATTAGGATCTTTGGATTCTCCTTTTTTCTTCTTGAAAGTGCTCTTCTTCTTCTTTTTCTTGTTCGGGTCTTTGGGCGGAGTTGGTTCTGGCTTAGGGAATAGTTCAGGATTAGCTTCCTTGTATCGTTTTCGAGCTAATTTCTGCCTTTTGCTCACCATTTTTCTTACAGTACGATTCCTCTGCTTCTGATTTATGAATTAAAGGAAGTAAACAACAGCAGCTCCAAAGGTTGAATGAACACAAAGCTGCGAGTTGAAGACGAGGGTTTTGTGAGGGTTTTGGATACACAAATTCGACATTACAGCCCGATTTCGGATCGCCCAAATCTCCATGGGTTATCGGATCCGGGACAAACAAAGCTAATTTCTCCGCCGCCCAAGTGTCTTTCTCTTTCTTGTTTTATACAATTCGTTTTATACAATTTGATTCAACTGTGTATATATAGTGAATTATATAGTTTCTATGTTTGCTATGGAGCGCAATTATGTAAACTTTGTTATAGCATACAAATATGAATTTTTTATTTGCTATATGTAAAAGTTGTCCAATTCAATAACGGTCCAAAACTATTGAGGAGGATCAGTTTGGACGTTAAGCTGATTTTTAAATTATGATTTGCAATTTTTAAAATATAAAAATTGATTTACAAGTTTATATTTTGTAAAAAAAATTTACATTTATATTTACTTTACTTCATATGTAAATAAAATTTATAATTTATGTGATTACTTTTATAATTATTTGTATCTCATATGCTGATTATTTTCACTAACATAAAATTTATTATTACTTCAAATAAGTTTCTACTTTACCGTTTAAATTCTTCAAATTTATTTACTAACAAAATTTACTACTACTTCATTCAAATCAACATTTAATAAATAATATAATGTTTTATTATTATACTGAGTAGACAAAATCGACTATTGTGGCATTAATTGAAAAAATTAATTATAAACGATTGAGAAATACGGGTTCAATGTGTGGAGATTGTTTGTAATGTGTGGAAGAATTATATTATAAACTAGTATACTACAACTTATATCATGTTTTTTATTGAATAAAAATTTGATCAGTTAATGTTATATACATAACATGTTCAAATTATATATCCAAACAGAACTTTAATTTCATCTCAATATTTTATATCGCATGAACAAACAAGCCCCAAGTATATCCAAATTATTTGAATTCACTCAATTGGCAAATATTTGATAATTAAGACCTACTAATTTCAAAATAAATTTAATTCATGCGAGAATTGATTTTCTTTTTTTAAAAAAGACAACAAACGACAAAGCTAAAAACTAATCAATGAGCCCCACTTGATATTAGGGTTGCTTATCGGACGGATAATTTCTCTTAACGATTTGACCTAACATATATTGATTTTTAAATTTACTAATCCGCTAACAAATTTAGAAGATATCAATTAGTTCGATAACATATTAACACTTATTAGGCGGTTATCAGACAGTGTATTAACTAACATCTACCTTTTTTCCTCCACGGACACACCTTAAAAAATGAATATTTTCCCCTATTTTAAATGTAGTTAAATTATAAATAGTTTTTGATGTTTTTGGCTTTACAGACTAACAATATATAATTTATATATTTTGGAAAGATTATTAAATGATGCTAATACCTAAGTTAAAAGTGTAAATGTGATAACTCTTAATAGCTTAACAGTTTATCCAATAATGAAATTTAATAATCCGTTACCACATCAATAAACCATAAATTATAAAATTTTAATATTTTCATCACTGTCAGTAGAATATTTTGGCCCATCAAATGACACAATTACAGTAGCTGGCTTGGCTTCCTCTTGCTCTGGTCTACACTCCCTTTAGAGCTCTCTTCAACTGCTCATGGCTAAATCAATCGGTTTCGGGTCAAATAGGAAGAACTAAAAGATTTCAAACCGTTAATTCTATAACTCAATATCAATAAGCTAATAAACTAATTTTGCGATTGATTTATCAATTATCCTTCGATTTTGAACATTCCTATATACAAATTCATTTGCCGAGGATGGCTATAATATTATAACAAACTAAATCGCAAATTGAAAAAAATGAAATTTGATAACAAGATTCAATAGCATCAAAACACTTTGGGAAGGGTAAAAAAAATGAATTTTGCTACTTATAGCCTACGCACTAAGCACAACTAACTTAACAACTACACTAATCACAAATTAAGCTAACCAATCGAAACTAAAACTAACTGATCATAATACATGGATTAACATATCACCATACATAGATAAATATATGTATTTTTCAATAAAGGTGTTATTAATTTAATTGATAAAATTGTTAACAACACTGAATCGATACCAAATCAATCAATATTAATGTATTATATTGATCCCATAACAATTTTTTGTAAATTTTGAAATCCAAGCATAAATATATCCAATCAAAAAACACATGTATTATCAAGTTAGTATGTTATGTTGACACAAGAATATCAATTGAGTGAAACGTTGCTTGATGAGAAAGTATAATGATTAATGCATCTGGTCTCACTTGACCACTCCATGATATCTCACTCTCACCCTTTTTTATTATTCATGATAGGGTTAGACAGAGGCGGACTCACATTTATATATGAGATTGTACATTCACCCGTGATCCATTAACTCTAGAAAAAATTATATGTTGTATATCTATTTTGAAAAATCGATAAAAATTAAAATAGTAATTAACAGTGCACGTGAGAAGTAAAGATATTACTCTCTTCGTCCATATTTGGTTGTCCACTTTAAAATGACTTATATATTAAGATAATAATTATTAGCATAATGAATTTGCAATTTTATCATTATTAATTATGATTTCAAAAACATAAATTAAAATTTAGAAATTTTCAAGAAGTTTATATGAGAGTATAATATGATTTTTTTGTCCTTTTTTTTAATTTGTAAAATGAACAAATAAATAGGAACAATTAAAGAAGAAATATGGACAAATAAATAGGAACAGAGGAATACTAGTCCTGCTGAGTAATATATATGAATCTCTCTTGAAAAGTATACTTCCTCCTTTCCATTTTATGTGACAACATTTGACTCGACACAGAATTTAAGAAATAATGAAGATTTTTAAATATTTACCAAATTGTCTTTCAAAAAAGTAATTCACTTTTTCTCTCCTCATAAATATACTAGAAAATTAAATAGGATCAATAAGGATAAAGAGAAATTATATCTTTAAAAACTCACCATATAAAAAAATATAATATTTTTTTGGGACAGACGAAAAGAGTATTAGATTTTCTTTTTTGCACTTATTTGAGTGAAAACCACGTTTGGAATGTTTTACTTTTTCTGCTCTAAAAAAAGGTAATGGCATTTTCCCCACACTTTACTTTACAGCCTGGCCCATATACAATAACAATTCCAAGTGTTCGGAGACGGAGACAGTAGAATGTACACAAATGTGATTACTATTTTAGTTGGACTCATATATATATATATATATATATATATATATATACCAATTAATAAGTTAGAAACACTCCAAATTTGCTTATGCATCGAAGATTTAACATTTTTTTCGTAAATCACACCATTGAATCATAGTGTGGGTTTTCTATTTGGTTTATCACTAACTACTATCCAAACTCATTTAAACTATCATTGATTTGAGTTTCACGTTTTACTATTCCATCACAATCATTGAATAACGAATTATTATTCATTCCATTAGTTGGGTGATTTTACAATTATTGAACAAAACAAAAACAGTTTCTTCTAAAAATTCTTCCAGCTGTTTGTTCACATGATTTCTCCAGTGATCACATGCCTCCTTTCCGACGCTTCACATGCACGCAACAATCTTCCCGCTTTTACACAACGTGATAAAAGCGGCGCGTGTATATCACGCATGTCAAACCCGCGTGACTCAACTTTTCAAAATTAATTTGTTGTAACGGCGAACTAACTCCGTTTTCATTTTTTCCACCAACTATATAAACTTCAGCTCCTCTTTCCTCCATTTTCCTAAACGAAAATTCTCTCTTCCACACTTTAATCCCATTCGTTCAATTTCTCGCGAAAACAAAAAGGCAAAAATGCGTGAGATTTTGCACATTCAGGGAGGCCAATGTGGGAACCAGATCGGAGCTAAGTTCTGGGAGGTTGTGTGTGCCGAGCACGGCATTGATTCCACCGGAAGGTACAAAGGAGAGAGCGACCTTCAATTGGAGCGCGTCAATGTCTACTACAACGAGGCAAGTTGTGGAAGGTTCGTTCCACGCGCCGTCCTCATGGACTTGGAGCCGGGAACCATGGATAGCGTTAGATCAGGTCCTTATGGTCAGATATTCCGGCCGGATAACTTCGTCTTTGGTCAGTCTGGTGCTGGTAATAATTGGGCCAAAGGACACTATACGGAAGGGGCGGAACTTATCGACTCGGTTATGGATGTTGTAAGGAAGGAGGCTGAGAACAGTGATTGCTTACAAGGTAATTGGACTGTTGCTTTTTCGTAGTGCTTTTTTGATTCTATAACAGAACTTATTTTGTAACGTGTGGTTACTCGGACGGTGATCGGACTGTGTATGTACTTGTGCACGGTGGCAAAGTCACGAATTTTGTTAAAGAAGTATGTTTAACTGATCATCTAGTGTGTTGTATGTATGTCCAACTTAAGCAGGAAATCATGTTTACGTCGTAACAACAATGCAACTTTAAGTTTAGATGTTTGAAGACTGATGTATTCATTCCCTGTTAGAACAAATTTTTGTTAGGCTTCTAAGAGAGAAATGAAGTTTGTGCTTGGTATAGTTTTGTTAATTATGTGCAGCAAATGGCTTGATTCCAAGTAAATTGTCTGTTTTTTTGATGAGTTTATGAATGTGGACTCTGTTTTTAATTTCAGGTTTTCAGGTTTGTCACTCTTTGGGAGGTGGAACTGGATCAGGAATGGGAACTCTCCTCATATCTAAGATCAGAGAAGAGTACCCAGACAGAATGATGCTTACTTTCTCTGTGTTCCCTTCCCCAAAAGTTTCTGACACTGTTGTTGAGCCCTATAATGCTACTCTCTCTGTTCACCAGCTTGTTGAGAATGCAGATGAGTGCATGGTTTTAGACAATGAAGCTCTTTATGACATTTGCTTCCGAACTCTCAAACTAACTACACCAAGCTGTAAGTTGTCTTCTTGATTAGCTATAGTTTTTTTTGGTGAAACTTTACAATTGTGATGTTTTTTTGGTTGTTGTATGTCATGTACTCCCTGTAGTTATTAAATTTACACTACATCTATGCTCGTCTTTCGTCTGATCCTTTCTGTACTGGTGTTAAGATTCTGTTGGATTTGCCCTTTTTATATGATTGTATTATGCTAGTATATGTAGATTAATGTACTAACTCGTGATGTTTGCCTCAGTTGGAGATCTTAATCATTTGATTTCTGCCACTATGAGTGGTGTGACTTGCTGTCTCCGGTTCCCTGGTCAGCTCAATTCTGATCTCCGCAAGCTTGCTGTCAATCTCATCCCATTTCCTCGGTTGCATTTCTTCATGGTTGGATTTGCTCCTCTCACTTCTCGTGGGTCACAGCAATACAGAGCCCTGACCGTTCCTGAGCTCACTCAACAGATGTGGGATTCAAAGAACATGATGTGTGCTGCTGATCCTCGTCATGGTCGTTATTTGACTGCTTCAGCCATGTTCCGGGGGAAAATGAGCACCAAGGAAGTTGATGAGCAAATGATTAATGTGCAGAACAAGAACTCTTCCTATTTTGTGGAGTGGATTCCTAACAATGTGAAGTCTACTGTCTGTGACATCCCTCCAACTGGACTGAAGATGGCCTCAACTTTTATTGGCAATTCCACCTCAATTCAGGAGATGTTCCGTAGGGTTAGTGAGCAGTTTACAGCAATGTTTCGAAGAAAGGCTTTCTTGCACTGGTACACTGGAGAAGGTATGGATGAGATGGAGTTTACAGAGGCTGAAAGCAACATGAACGATCTAGTTTCTGAGTACCAACAATATCAAGATGCATCAGCTGAGGAGGAAGGTTATGACTACGAAGATGAAGAAGGTCAAGAAGCTTAAGTAATTCAGCTGGTGAGAATTTTGTCGTCCCACTGTTTATTCTTTTAAATGTTGTTTTAGGGTTTGGATATTTGTTTTGCGTGTGAGATGGTCGTGGGACAGTTTGCACAAGCCCATGTAGTTATACTTGGTGTTGAATTCTATTAGTACCAATATTTTGTGACAAGGGAATTGTGGCTCGCTTCAAAAACAATTATCTGAATGTGTTGTGAATATGAAATGTCACTTGTACAAAGTCTGGAGACTGCATTATGTTTTTGTTATGATAAAGATAAAGGCATCCTAACAAATAAAAGAACCTTTGCATTACTAAAAAGAGAAATACAAGATATCTAGCCAAACCAATATCCTGATAAGATCAGAAGAGAATACACTTGCGCCATTACTGAAAATCTAGAGGCACTGATATATTCTCGTGTCCCGATTTCTTGACCAAGTAGTATGTACGTAAGTAATATCGAAAAACACATTCATTTTATTGTTGTTAATAGGAGAACGAACCGTAGATAGCCGACACTTTTTCTACGCTCCAAACTTAGGGACTTTGGCAGTTGAAATCTGAGCAAGGAAGTGCTCTGCAACAAGTCGTCGTTGAATTTTCCCTGATGCAGTCTTTGGAAGAGAATCAGTCATGAATACCTTCTTTGGGACCTTAAAGGCTGCCAGGTTCTTCTTGCAAAATCTCATAACCTCTGCTTCATCAATGTTTGACCCTTCTCTTGGAATAACTGCACAATTTATCTGTCGAACATGAAAATGTTTGGTTAAGTCAGCCATACAATGAGAATAACACGAAACAAGGCTCGCAACAATCCATAAATAGAGTTAAATATACATTTCAACAGACTCTTTTACCACAAAATGTACAACACTTTAATTCTGAGTGTCCCATTGCTATTAATGGCTTTAGAAACAATAGAAAGGATATAAAACGTAAACCATCTAAACTGTCTTCACAATAGTTAATAGAAGCATTTGAAAGGGATAGGGATGGACTATGTGGTTGGGAAAATGAAATTTAATTATTGACACGCTCTCTGAACAACCGCACAAAAATAGAAAATAGGCTCACATGGAATGAGATACATTAGACGTCTCTCAGATGAATGCATACATGTCCAAATCATTATTTACGTGTAATCAAATGGGATAGAAACAAACAAATGTGGATTTCCACTTCTTGTTAATGGAATTAAGTGGGCCAATTCCACAAAATTGGAGTTTTTATAATCTTACCTCTTCACCATACTTGTCATCAGGAACTCCAAAAGCAACAGCCTGAGCAATTTCCGGATGAGAAACTAGGACTGCATCCACTTCAATAGGTGATATTTTCTCTCCTGTAATTATAAGATGGAAAAATGATTGTCAAAAACAACTAACCAGTAATAGTCCATTAACGCTGCTCCATATATTAATATATTAATTAGACGAGTTACTTCAACTCTCTCATATTCTTCAACTCAGGAATCTACTAGTATTTTCGACTATTGATTATGACATGTTGATCAATATCAGAGTATAAAGATGTAAATTTCATCAACAGTACTATTAAAAAAGCCCCCACAGACAGAGTTTGCCATTCACCATCTTATAAACTTGTTTTTCGAGTTGTCACATCATAGGATGCCTTGATTCTTCTTTGTTAAGACATTTTTAAGACCATTGACAAAGGAATGATCTAGGTAAGGCTTTATAAAAATAAAATAGGAGTCAGAATCATGAACCTAATTTGTGGCTTGGGCCACCCTTACTCCCAAAGCAATGGACAGAAAATTCTAGTAAGCTACATCACATACGGAATATCAAGCCAAGTTTTATTCAGCTATGCATATTGGGACCACAAACATGGCTTCACAATAAATAAAGATTATAAAATGGCATATATTTTACTGTCCATACAACAAGATACCCAAGAAAAGCACGTCTCCGTCATTAACTACCACCAATTAGTATAAGTAAAAGAATTTAAAAGAGTTTTGTACACCATGAAAAAAATTCCAAAGGTTTATTGGAACTTCTTTTCATAACAAGCCTAAAATCTAATCTGATTGACAAAGTATACTCTAAAAGTAATATGAGGCTGCGTCTGGCTAAGTTTAGAAATTGGTTAAACAAGTTTACAAACATTTTCCGCTATATTTGTGAGGTCGGTGAACACCAAAAAATGCTTACGAAGTGCTTATAAACCAAAACTCACGCCTAACGTATGGTTTCAACACCTAATAGTTTTCTTCAGCACTTAGATGCTTGTCAAATACTTTTAATCAGCTAACCCAAATGGACTCTATATATCGTTGGTATATGTAGCTTAAAATCCATGTAAAAGATTGTTACTTTCATGTGATTGTTATCATGCATTTCATGAGGAATAAAAAAAGAGTTCGTTACCTCCACGGTTGATCAACTCCTTGATTCTGCCAACCAAATGCAAGTATCCATCAGAGTCCAAATAACCCACGTCTCCGGTATGAAACCAACCAAACTGGAAAGCTGATTTATTAGCCTCTGGATTGTTCTTGTACCCTTTCGTCACATTTGGACCCCGAATACAAACTTCCCCCTTAGCATTAGGCCCTTGTACAACACCATTTTCATTCAATATCGCCATCTCTTGACCCACGGGTTTCCCTACCGACCCGGGAATATGAGGTCCATCCTCAGGTAATGGGTTGGAAGCCATCAAATGAGTTGCCTCTGTCATTGCATATGCCTCCAAAACAGGAGCCCCAAATGCTTCTTCTAACCGGGCCATCACTGATGGAGCCAGTGCTGCACTACAGCTCCGAATGAACCGGAGCTTTGGGTAATCAGATTCAGGTTTGTTGAGGTGACGATCCAACAGAATTTGGTGAATTGTAGGCACAGCTGTATACCATGTTGCGTTGTATTTTTTCATGTCTGACCAAAAAGTTGTACCGGAAAATCTCCCGGCAGATGGAAGTGTCACGGATGCTCCGGCTCCTAGTGAACTCAGTAACCCGGCCATTAACCCGTGAACGTGAAACAACGGCAACACAATAACCGTCGAATCGGAGTCACAGAGTTTGTACACAGATTTGATATTGTTCACTGAAGATACCAAATTAAGCTGAGAAAGAGGAACACCTTTTGGCCGGCTCGTGGTGCCTGATGTATGAAGGAAAAGTCCAATATCCGATGGGTCGTTAACGATTTCGGCCGCCGATTCAACGTTCGATTCAGGAGGAGCCGGGGAGAAAACAATATCAGATTCGGCTTCCGGCAGAGCTACAGTCATATGTGGGATTTTCAGCTTGGAGGCGGCGGCTTGAGCCGCTTCATTTCCTTCTTTTGCAGTTATTAAGAGTTTCGATTCTGAATCAGATAAATAAAACTCAAATTCTTCTGCCATATACGCTGAATTCAGTGGCGCCGCCGTGGCTCTAACTCGAGTTACAGCTAAAAACATGATCACGAACTGTAAAATTCAAAACAGAAATTAGGTTAGAAATCTTCATCTAATTTGACAAAAAATCAAACCGTGATTATATCACAAAAGTAACGTAAAACCCCCTTTTATTTCCCCAGTTAACATAAGAACGAACCCTTTTTTCCATAAAATTTCTGCAATGTGATCAAATTGTGGACTATAGTTCTGTCGAACTCTGTATTAATATGAAAAACAAAAAGAAAAGGAATCAAACCTCGATTGTGTTTGGGAAAGTGAGAGCGATAACGTCGCCGTGCTTAACACCGGCAGATACAAGGTGAGAAGCAGCACGTTCAACAAGTTGTTGAAGGCGTGCATGAGTAATATCAAACTTGCCGGAAGTGGAAATCGCACGGTGAGAAGGGAATTTTTCAGCAACAAGTTTCAATAATCCAGTGAGCGTCATACTCTCCATAGCAAAATCAATAACCACGAAAACAAATGAATATTGATACTGAATTGTAAATGAAAATAAATGAATAGTGAAAGAAAGAGATTGAAATGGTGATGGAGAAGGTAAATGGTTGGTAAGTTATTATATAGAAGGGAGGCGTGAAGCTTCTTTTGTTTTTTCTCTTATCAAATTTATTAGTAAAATTAATATATAAAAGAGAATGACTCATATATACCCCTACTTGTAAACAAATGACTCACATATACCTTTTTCCACATATACCTTTTTTCCTCAAACGGAAATGAAAAAAAAAATGATTTTAATCTAAATTTTTTTAAAAAAAATAAAAAATATAATCCCATATGAGTAAATTTAATCGTCGTCAAACATATTTTTTTTGACTTTTTTTTTGTTTTAATGACTAATTTAAAATTATTATTTTGATAATCAAATTTATTTATGTTTCACTAATATTCTTATAAAACTTATTGTAGATGACCAAACTTTTTCTTCGTATACGAAATTAAATTACAATACGCACAAAAAAATAATTTAATTTTTTTCTTTAAACTAAGAAATGAAAGAAAAAAATAAAATAAGAATAAGAAACTCAAATAAAAAAATAAAATATACCTTGAACTTTGATAGATGAATCATATATACCCCTAAATAATTTTTTTTAAAAAAATTAGAAGTAATAAATATAAATTTAAAACTAATTTTTTAACTTCCGTTAAATAAAGGGTATATGTGAGCCATTTAATAACGGCAAGGGTATATGTGAGCCATTTGTATAACGGTAAGGGCATATATGAGCCACTTTTTTTAACGAGGGGTATATCAGCTCCAAATGACAAAGTTGAGGGATATATCAGACCATTTTCCCTATATCAAAATTAGAAAAACTTTGATGTGAAATAAAAATATCAAAATTAGAAAAACCTTTATGTTGGGTGTAGGTGAGACTAAGGGAGGTGGCACGCCATATGTTAATTGTTTTTGCCATTTTATGGGGGAGAATTGGCACACTCCTCAATCCTCTAATCTATTATTACGTGGTCATACTTTTTGTCATGGAAGTTATCTAGTAAAATGATGTCTCTTTTTGCTCCCATCATATTATTACCAAATTGCTTCGCTTGATTGTTTGGAATTATGTGGGGAAGGACATCAAATCGCTTCAAAAAAATATTAAATAAGGGAACACATTGAATCGGATCGAAATCAAAAGGGCAATAGTTTTTCGAAAATTTTAAAAGGGTAACTCAATTAATTATGATATCAAAAGGATAATTTTTTTTTAACACGGTTTAAATTAAGTTTGTTAACACAAGGCTCAAAAAACCATTTTTAGAAATACTTTATTTAAATCGTCCTGTGTTAACAAATCTAATTTAAATTGTGTTAAAAAAAATTATTCTTTTTTGGTATCACAATTAATTGAGTTGCCCTTTGAAATTTTTGAAAAAAATTATTACCCTTTTGGTTCCGAACTCCATTGAATCGTATGATTGTGATGTATCCATATTTTGATATATTTTAGGGCGTTATACTAAGCGTCCTACATGCAGAGGTGGTCATCGGGATCACGTAAATCCATGGTCCTCTCTCTTGATCATATATAGTGGTGTTATATTTTTTTTAAAATATTGAAATATAGATGTGTGAACCTACACTCGGAGTATCATATAATGTGATTATGATTGGGTGCACCACTCTCCGCAAGGTTATAAATTTGAATTTCATATTTATCTTGTTTTATTTTTCATTCTAAAATAAGATAACACTTCTCTAAGTGGTAATTGATAGAAATTTTGAATTTAATTATTTCATATATATATATATTAGCAATTGTCAGTAGTAAAAAAACTTAAATGTCGAACATATCAAATTTATATTATAGATCAACCATTTTATAATAGTGCACCCCTCATCTTAAAATTCTAAATACACACACCTCTGCCGCCATTTAAGACATGTTTGTTTACTTGTTCAATTTTATACAAATTTAAGTATCTACTAGTGCACACTCAAAGTTGGAGGGCGTAGTTGTATGATGAAGCCAAAGGTTATGTTTATGTATTATGCCTATTTTAGGTAGGTAAAGACATAATATATAAATGTGGCATTTAACTTGACCTTATTTCATAATTAATCGTTCAATTTGAGGTGTACACAAGTAGACACTTAAATTTGTATAAAGTTGAACAAATAAATACATAGATCATACGTGGCATCCTGCATGTAGTATGTCAAATAGGACTCAAATGTCTACTTGTTAAATTTTATACACTTTTAAGTGTGTACTTGTGCATATAAAAAATTTAAAAAAAATAAATATAAAATAAAGTCAAATTAAATGGTAAACTTATATATTATATCTTTTTAAAAAATTTATCTACTTTCTAAAATTTATATCCCTTCGATTACTAATTAAAGTTGGGAGATCTAACTTGAACGCTAAGCGGTCAGCACATAATTTGCTTTTGTTCAATTAATTGCTTGCTTTTATTCTCATTGAGTTTCAATTAAAGCTCAAAAGGAGATGAAGAAAATAATTAAAGTCAGAGGAAAAAGACAGAATTATATGATGTGTTGAATTAGGAAAACAATGCACGTGTTAACTTTTTTTTACTTTAACGTATAGGGGCATACCCATCATCTTTGCTTTTCAATTAGAGGTGTACAATATGAATGGTTCTGAATGATTGTATGCTTAGTCAATATTAGAGTTGTCAAAAAAGGTCGGTCCAGTCTTGTTCGGCTCAAATCTTTCGGGCCAAGAAATTTGAAGGGCTAGGCCAGGTCGATCCTTCATTTGGTAGGGTCTGAGAATGTTCAACCCAACCCAACCCTATAAGGGTCGAGGGCTGGGGCGGGCTAGCCCATTTTTTCCTTTTCAAATTAAAAATTCTTTAACATTAAAGAAAATGAGAAGATTTTCCAATCAAATATGATAAATAAAAGTATTGTTTCAATAATACTAGCAAAAGTCTAGTCTAAATAGCATGTATCTCACATACCAGAAATGCGAGCGAGCTAAGAAAGTGACAAGCAAGATGGAATGGAGGCGAGGGTGCAAGATTCGTCTATGTATCCTAGATACATGTGAATCTATTTGGATTGAGTGTATCTGAATAAATTAACCTAATTTTGAGTTCATATATTTCAAAATACATGTATTTGGACGTACCAAAATCTGGTAAAATTCATATACATAACGTGTATTTAAGTAACTACATTATATACTAGTGAAACTATTGTAAGTTGCCCTTGAATAAAAAGTTTTGACCCATGGGCCGATCCCAATCAAGCCTCAAGGACCAAAGGCTTATATGGATCGGGCTTATAAGCCCTAACTTTAAAGGACAACTTTCACATATAGCAAACAAAAAATTCATATTTGTATAATATAGCAAACTTTGCATAATTGCGCTCCATAGCAAACATAAAAACTGTATAATTCGCTATACATATAAAAGTGTATAATTCGCTGGCCTAAATTGTATAATTCGCTGGCCTAAATTGTATAATTTGTTGGCCTATTTCGCTGCAATTGTATAATTTGCTTTGCATATAGTTGAATCGAATTAAAATGTATGTATATTGCATAATTATAAGTGTATAGCAAGAAGATATATGTTTTTGTCGCTTTATACAAAAACAGAAACACAATATATACACTTCTGTTGTATAAAGCTAGAGAAAATTGTATTTCACTGCAATTGTATAATTCGCAATTGTATAATTCGTTGGCCTTTTTCTCTGCAATTTTTGAAGTAAAATGTTTGTAAATTGTATAATTAAGTGTATAACACGAAGATATACATTTTTGCATGTGTATATACAATTTTTTCTCGCTTTACACAAAACAGAAACAGAATTATACACTTCTGTGTATAAAGCGAGAGAGGCGAGCGAGAATGGAGAGTGGCGAGCGAGATTCCTGGGAGAGAGACGCTGGCAAATTTTAGATAATGTTTGCTATGGAGCACAATTAAATCAAATCCTAGCTATTCCATTTAATTTAGGTTATTAGTTTGCTATTTTATACAATTTTCCCAACTTTAAATGAGCTTGAAAAATTCAATCACAATCCTACCACTATAATGAATTGGGTTGGACCGGCCCTATGGGCTAAGCCCCTTCTGATTTTTTTAAATTATATTGAATAAATCAAATTAAATAGGTTGGTGATTTTGTAGCTAATTAAATAGGTTAATATTTTAATTACCTACAAATCACCACCCTATTAAATTTGATTTTTTCATTAGAACTTGATGACATGCAACATTTATTTAAAGAAAAAACTATAAAAAATAATGATATTTATTAAATTGTTTAATGTCCACCCCACTTGATCCGACCTACTAAAAATATGAACTCTTTTTCCTCTGTATATTATGTCTAATTGCTAACCTAAGTATTTTCTGTTCGCATACTTGATTTTTCAAAGGGTTTCTTACAAGATAACTCAGTTATTAAATTGTTTAAATTTGTTTTTAGTTTTTATATTATTTTTATATAATTTTTTTAGAAAAAATATCATTTTTTCAAATATTTAATTTGTAAGTGATCGTAAGAAATCATTTGCTCATGGCAGGAGCAGAGTCCCCTTATGGTCATGCATTCATCCGAATCCCCTTTGGTGAAAAATTATATTATAATTAAAATAACTTTTTATGTATATATAGTATATGTCAAACTCCCTTCAATTAATTTGTATATTTAATTTTCAGATTTCGAACCTCCTTAATGAAAATTTTGATTTCGCCTCCGATTGAAGTTCGATAGTTGCCTTAGACAAGAGTGGGGTCACGTATAGGATGGGAGTTGTGAAGCAATTTGGACCAAAGGGAACATGCAAATTAAAGGGGATGGAAGAAAATTACTAGAAGGTGTTAAGGAAAAAATGGCTCTTTTGTGAAGACCAAATTCAAACTTGGCCACTTTAACCTAAAATTTTAGATGAAAGAATTGTAGGATAAGCATCCAAGCTGTATATTCAAACCATATCTAACCTTAAAATGACTTCAACCAATCTCAAGGGCCATTTACCTCTTCGCAAAACGGTGAGGATCGGATCAAATAAATATCGGATAATTCTATTCAGATAAATAAAAAGAAAGTACTGTAATAATCTTTTCGACTTCGCTTAAATTTAAAGCTGCCGATTGTATTTGTTATGGGTAACGTACAAAACTATTTAATTTGAATCCTATTTAACATTTATCTTTCAGTACCTAAATATTTCAGGTATGTTATTTATATATACTTCTTTTGAACTTTCTTAAAGCAAGAAAAATTTGAACTTCCTATCTTATACTTTATACTCCTATTAATTTCTTGGCTTGACTTTTTCGCTAGTTTAAGATCTAATTACTTAAATTTATCTTAGTTTGTAATATTAAGAATTTTATTAATTAATTAAAATTTTGAACTTTGAATACATGTATCTAGTGCATTTAGATACATCCGGACATGGATATATTGTATTATGTGGATTTGCATTTATTTGTTTCTCTCCCGAGCTCATTTCTCTCTTATGTCGCTCTCCAGTCCCCACTGATCCCTCTCTTGCTTTCCTATCCCAGATACATGTATCTACTGTGATTCACATGTATCTGGGAATCTCGCTCGCATATTTTCTTCTCGCACGACCTCTTTCTCTATTTTGGAGTATCAGATATCAAAAAATGAAAAATCTAGATGTATTTAACTTAAAATTTGATATAAAATTATTATTTAATCAAATAATATGTAACTGTTACAAACTATAAAGAAAATTAGTAAATATGTTAATTTAACATTTTTATTTAATTAAAAATAGTTTCCTTTTGATTGCTTTGTTGTATTAAGAATAATTATAAGTTTGATAACAATTGTTGAAGAATTTAACTAAAATTAAATTAATAGTAATCTTTTAAGGTTCAATAGATATAAAAAAAACACCTCATAAAGTATGAGTTCTTATGTATAGACACACGCACATGTAACTCTAACTTAATGATGGACTAAATTAGAATTACATAAATCTAGGACTCACATATAACTGCAAGATGGAGAATCATCGGACATTTATGAATCGTTTGGTAGAGATATAAAAATAATATTAAATATGATACCTCAACTGAGAAGGTGGAGAAGAAGATGTCGAATGTAATAAAGAATAAATTAATTTACATGTAGCAATTTTTAACCTTTTTAACTTTAACTTCAACCTAATGATAAATTTTTAAAATTTTTACATGATGAAATTGTTTTTCATGTGGCAGAATCTATATATCTATATATATATAGATATAAATGAGGATCATAGAGGAGGTGATGTGGCACCTCTCTATGACATCCATTTATTTTTTTCTTATTTTTCTTCTTTTACTTGATTTTTTTTTTTATTTTTTCCAATTATTTTTTCTTATAAACTTTTGCCTCTTTAATTTATAAATTCTATTCTTAAATTAGTATTAATAATATTCATAACCCTCAAACCTTTCATATTCATAACCTCTTAATTAAACCTTTCATATTCATAACTTCTAATTATTTAATGTGAAAGGTTACATTAACACTATAAAATCACACTAAAATTGTGTGTTATTTTGTAGTCATTTTGGGTAGAGAATTAGTGAAAGAAATGTTACAATATTTGTAAGCTTTGAGGTGCATTATTTTTTCAAATATATTATTTCATATATTACTTTTAATTAGCAAGTAAGGCTAATATGTCATCATATTTTTATTTCTTCTACATAAATTATTTTGTTTTGTTATCTTTGAGATTTATTGTATGACTAATCATGTATTTGTTATTATTTTTCCTGACTCTTGTATATAGGATGAAATGATAACATCAAGCGATGAAGATTAATGAATTTTGAGTTATATATATTAATTACTTGTCAAAAATGATTATGTAGGAGAATTTATGATTAAATGTAATTTTTCCTTATTCTTTATGAGATATTATATTTTACTTTGTTAACTTTGAGATTCATTTTAGGACTAATAATTTATTTGTTATTATTTTTCTTGACTCTTGTATATAGGATGAAATGAAAAATATCCAGAGATGGAGATTAATGGATTTTGAGCTATATAGTGATTATTCTTTATTTTTTTAGGTCCTTAAGAAATAATGTTTCTATTATATTATTTCCTTTTGAATTATTTATGTTTTGTCAAAAATGATTATATGTGTATAAATGTAATTTTCTCCATATTCTTTATCTTTTTCTTCTTTTGGTAGATAATTTTTAAACTTATTTAATCAGATTTGCCGATTATAAGAGATATATCTATAATGAAAATGGTTAGACATTTTGAGTTTACAAGGAAAAATAATTTGATATGTCTAATATAATTACAACTCTTTCTTTGTTGAATCATACATTTAATATTATTTATTTATGTTCATGAAGATAAAAATTCTAAGTTTTTAAAAGAAAAATATCTAATTTATTCTCCTTAGGCCTCTATATGATTCTTAGATAATTTAACTATATTATAATGATAACACTCTTCATAAATAATTATTTGTTTAGGTAAATTCATCTCTCGCTTTTTTATTGATAATATTAGTTTATTGTGTTTGTGGTGTGCAATATTTTAAAACGTAGAAGTAGAAAATGAGTAAATGAATATCGATATGCTACTTAAAGAAATACGTCTATATACTTTCTAGTCCGGTGAAACAATTTTTATTAACAAAAATGATAGAACATAAGAATGTAAAGTTAATTTATAATTTTGAAAATACACATGGTTTTATTAAAAATAAATTATTTATTAATATGTAAAATTGCAATTCTTAAATTTTTCATTTTTGTTATTTTTCTTAGAAGATTTCAAGTTGTTTATTAATAAGTCTTTATATTTTCATATTTGTTATTTTTCGGGAGTTCTAAAGTTATTTCAAAATTACGACTAATATATAATTTTAAAAAATTTAGTTGGTTTCCTACCTTTCTATTTACTTATAATAAAATATTTGTCTCAATAACTCTAATTTGTTTGTCTTTTCATTTGTTTATAATTAATGTTCTTTATTAGTATAATAATGTACAAATATTACTCTTATTATGTTACAAAAGTTCAAAGTCATATCATTAATCCTCTTAATTACTATGACTTTTTATTCTTAGGAATTTATGATATTAAATGTAATATTTATTTAAAATGTGAAATATACTTAATGTTTGTGTTTAAGCCAAACAAAATTAAAAGAAATAGGACTTTTATATGTGTAATTTTCTTGAATTTTTTTTCGTAGTTAATTTTCTCTTTTGTTCTCTTTTATGTTATTTTTAAATTTTACATTTTTTCCCAATATAAGTTGTCCCAAAAATAATTGTATATCTAAACCTAAGTATAATGATAATAATTATAATAATAATAAGTATGAAATTTAACTAATTAAGATTGTTAAACTTTTCTTTATTTAAAATTTAATTATTAAAAAGTTATTAATACAAATATTAAATTAATCTAATATTGTACAATAAAAATAATTAAAACATGTGATGATTGAGTCATGACGAGGACAAATAATAATAATTGTGGAGAATGATTTATAATAGTGTTGGCTAACTATCTAGTCATGAATACTAACTATTAATAGCAGTCCAAGTTATACATTGCCGAATAATTATACTAAGAATATAATTTACAAAATTACAAATAAGTATAAAAGAATGATTAGATTTCAAATTTACATAAATATATATAAATTATACTTAGAAAATCTCAAATAAAAAAGAAAAAAATGATCACAAGCTTACATTTAAGTAGTTCTAATATTACTCAATTTTTATTACCTTCCCTTGTTCTCTATAAAATTTATTTTTAATATTTAACTTTTTGAAGTTCACATATATTGATTTCTTAATGAATTTCATATTTAATCTAAATATTTTTTATAGCTTCTCTTCTATAAAATAATGTGATTAACAAAAAATTCTTTTATTAAAGTAATTATTAATATTAATATGTAATTTTATTTTAATCCTTTTCATAACCGCGCGAAGCGCGGCTAAGTACACTAATTTTTAATTAAAGGAGAGAATGTATATTATATACACCATCAAATATAAGTCAAGGTGTGTTTCACAAACTATTAGTGATAGTTCAGGTAGCTAACTTACTCTATCGATAGTTCAGATATGAGTCACGAGCTAAAACAAAATAATTTATATGTATTTTTAACGCTTCAATCGTAATAAAAATCAACTCAACTTTAAAATGTATTAGTTAATAAATGTGTGGTTCATTATTCAATATATACCCAAATTTAAATTTATCATATTTTCATGAAAAAATAAATTAATCATGGCAATGATCATATAGCTTTGCGTGTGGCTATAATATTAGTTGATGGTGCAGCGGTGTCCTGTCTGTTTTAATTATCACTACTTTTCCAAATTAATCTAATTAATTAATGGTTCAAATGTCAATTTGTCATAAGGTTTATGTACACTTTAAATATTTTAGGTTCACTGAATAATTTTTCCTCTAATAATTATAGATAGATTAGATATCAAGTGCTATTCCATGACAATTCTGCTTTTATATTATGAAAAACTAATCAAATTATTAGAAAATATTAAGCTTTTGAAAATAAATTGTCGTCAAATTAATGAAACACTTTTATTTGCGTATTCATTTAATTAAGGTCCGCACATGAAAATTCAAAATGCAAATTTTAGTATTTTTTTCAATTCAAACACGCAAAATATCTTATTGATAGTTGGAATGCACTAAAATTAAAAATTTATAGTCTGTCAATTCTAATCCCAGATTTTTCGTTGAAGTTAGAATTAGATAACTTTATTCAAACTTTTTATTTGTATTTAAAAAATAACTTTTATATATAAATAATAATTTATTATAATTCAATTAATGGTGATTTTGGTGTATTTAGACCTTAATTTGTGGAGGAAAATGAGAGTGAGTAACTCAATTGCGTGCAGCAAATCCCTCATTAGAATATGTAATTTATGTCTCCATACTATGATTAAGACTTATAATTTATCCTTTTAGTTAGCTAATTAGGTTAAACAGGTGTCAAATATGTGCATTGACTAAAAGTAAAAATAGAAAGCTGAAATGTGATGTTACGTACTTTGAAGACGTGTCCAACACCATTTGTTTGAAAATAGGTTTTTCTTTTCTAAAATATAAAAGTTTGACATATAACAATAGCCATGTGTCCATGAAATCCCACTAACTGGAGTTTAGCAGAGTATATTGTATATAATTTTAATTATTATTTCTCTGTTGAAATAGAGAAATTATTTTCGAAACGCTAATCAAAGTAGTAGTAAAATAGGTGGAGGAACATGTCAACAAATAGTAAAGCAATAAAGTTCAGATGATAACAAATGCCAAAAGCTTTTTTTATCTGTTATCTTTATATCCTCCTATATAAAGTCACATTTTCAGTTAGAGGTGTGTATCGGTAGGTTCGATTTGATTTTAGGTATTATTAATCCGATTTATCGATTTTTAATTTTTAAATATGTTAAACCAATAACCAAACTTATAAGATATTTGTTATCAATTTTTAATCTTTAACGATTCGATTTTCGGTTTTAACCAATAATTCTTTTTACAAAATAAATATATGACTTGTCTAACAATTTGATGCGGAATAAAAAAGAGAGAAATCAAATTACTCATGGAGTACAAGAATTATGCTTAGTGTAGTAAAAGTACAAATTACTCATTGAGTGTAAGAATTATACTTAATGTATTAAAAGTATATCAATTACTCATAATTCACAACCCTAGCATTACCTAACCCTTGATGTCGTCGTTGCAAACCCTAACCGTCGCTATTCTTAGTTCTCTTGTTTTGACGTTGTGAACCTAAAAGGCTAAAGTAATACTAAAACCTAAAGCATTATCTTTTTTTCCTGGTTAGGTCCCATAATAATTTGCATATTGTTGCCTTATGCTAATGATATTGAATCATCCAGCTAGATCATGACTAAATACTCTGCCCCAAGATACAAAGCTTTCTTCGTAAATAAACTTTTTTTATCTATAAAAATCGCCGATAAATGACTTGAATAATTGAACTTTACTTTATCTCGAATATCCTAATTCTTAAATCTTTTTTAATAAACTTATTAGAAGGTGATCAACAATATGTTTTGGCCCAAAACATTTTCAAAATCTCAAAAACTAGATAAATTTTATAACTAAGTACCAAAATGCATTAAAGTGCTTCCAAAATCTATGGCCCAATGGTTCCTTGATGGAACTCAACAAGCACCAAAGAGAGGACACGTGTTAGGCTACTTATTATCCAAGTGTACATGAATTTCAACCATTCAAAAATTTTATTGTATTTTGTCATAATAATTTATGAGCAGAATCCACTGAGGATCTATAGCCACAAAACTTACCTGGACATTATCTTTTATGGTCGAGTATAAAACTGATTAAAATAATATATATTTTTTTAGATTTATAATCCAATTTATCTATCGTCTATCAAATAAAAATATAATCGATCCTATTCTTTTTAAAGAAAAAACAATATCTCTATATGAAGTATGTGTCTTCTCCAAATCTCGTATTATTTGGGAAAATGCGTAAATACCTCTCAATTTATGTCTGAAATTTCAGAAAAACACTTCTATTATATTAATGTCTTGTTACTCCTGAACTTATTGGATAAATAATTTTCTATTCTTTTTCGGTCTACGTAGCACTAACTTAAAGAAAATATCAACTCGTGATAGGTCCACAAGATAGTGCCTACGTGGCCGAAAAGGGGTTGAAAATTATTTATAAAATAAGTTCAAGGATAATAGAACATTAGTATAGTATAAATTTGTCTCTTTATATTTCGGGCATAGTACTTGTGGATTTTCGCAATATTATTTTAATAATTATTATAATGTCCACATAATTCGTTCTCCATTGAAAAATAAAAAATAGATTCTCATTATGTTACATTCTGACTCAAAAATAAAATAAAATTCGAATTATGTAAAACGAGACAAAAGAGAATGAGAAGAGTATAATCAACCACAAAAAAAAAAGAAGGTTTTTCTTTCTGTTTCTCTTTTGACAGTGATGAGAAATCAGTGAGCGGAAGGTGAAAAAACAAAATGGCACAATGTCAATGGCAACCGCATTTTCAAACAAGATTGAAGGAAGATGTCTCTTGGAAACGCAGAGGTATTTCAATTAACAAAAACAAAGACAAAGGCAAAGGTATTCGTAATTGGAGAAAAAGATTGCAGATGCCACAATGTTGCAGCAGTTCATTTCCAGTTTCATCAACAACCTCGAGGGAATTAGAAGTAGGGCTGATCAATTCTGAGGGAAAACAAAGAGGTGAATGTGAAGCGGGATGTTTTGTGAATGAAAATGGATGGAAAGTGAGAAGAATGATTGAGACTGAACAAGAAATGAGGAATGTTGCTGCTGTTCAAGCTCAAGCCTTTTATGAACCTCTTCTTATCTTCAATGATTTATTCTTTCAATTCTTTCAGGTTCTTCACTGTTTTTGAACTCTATTTTCTACATTACTTTGTATATACGGGGTTAGGTTAGTAGGCAGTTGAGTGTTGTCTCGTTTTCTTTGCAGGATAGATTGATGCATTGTAAATGTTTCCCAATTCTTATTTTGTATCAATACTAGTAGCATAGCTGGCTTATCTTAGGACCTTTGTTATTCATTGTGCTTTAGTTATCACATTACTTTGTTATGGGTTGTTGCCTCCCCTCTTGTGTTAGCTGTTATGATTGGAGAGTCTGTTGGAAACAATCTAGTAGTAAGATTTACATACACGCTACCCTTCTCAGACCCACATTCAAAACTATATCGGGTTTGTTGTTGTTGTTGTTGATGATCTTTCTAAAAAACAGATGGGTATATGCAATTTGAAAACAAGAAGAACGAAGATCATATATTTGTTTTCAGTTTCATATCTCTGTAATCAGGATATGAATTTGGCTGTATTTTCTATATTTTATTCTATAATTCCACCAGCACTGTTTTATCAACGTAATAAAGTGAGAATTATGATTATGTAGGCTGAAGTACTTTCAGGATTACTTTACAGACTGAAGAATTCTCCACCAGACAGGTAAAACACGAAACTTAGGAATGAGGTTGAACCTTGCTGTTAAGAATATCGAAGTGTATTAAACTATGCTTCAGTTCCAAACAAGATAATCTAAGTGCATTGGGATTGTTTAATATTTGTAAGCTAACATAACTTGTTTCTCTGCTATGGTGATTCACTGATTCTGAAATTAGATTATTGCTAATGGAGTATATTTGAGTTATGATGGCTTCCTTCATTTCTAATGAAGCTCAAACTAATTCAATGTTTTTTATGAGATCTCGAATAGACAACCAACCTATAGTTGTGCTACTCCAACTAGATCAATGTTTGTTCTTTTGTACTAAAAATGAAAATAGTCATTCGGTTCTCACTTTCTGAAATACTTGATTAAACAGGTATGTATGTTTAGTTGCGAAGGCCTCAAGTGACACTCCTGAGGTAGAACAAGATCTTGTAGGAGTCGTTGATGCCACGGTGTATAGAGATACTGATGTTCTTCAGTTTCTTCCGGGAGCAACAGAATATATCTATATTTCTGGGATCGCTGTATTGAACAACTTCAGGTCCAAGATTCAATACCAGTCCATTTAAGTAAAATTGACATGGCGCTACATACTTTTTATTTATGTTTCATTATCTTCGGTAATTCAGCTAATAAAAATTGTCAAAGAAACATGATTCAGGAAATGAAGTTCTTTCATAGAACATTATTTGTCGTTTCGTTTACTTGCAAATATAGATGGTTATCCTATGTTAAATGATAAACAGATGAGTTTAAGTCTGCCTTTTACTGTCAAATGGTGTACTTGATTTGACACATTAAAATGTTGATAAACTGTAGGAGGCGGAAAGTTGCAACTGCTTTGCTTAAGGCCTGTGATGTTCTTGCAAGATTTTGGAGATTTGAATATTTAGTCCTAAGGGCTTATGAGGATGATTTTGGTGCTCGACAATTGTATACAAATGCAGGTTATACAGTAGTTTCAGGTGATGCTCCATGGAAGACAACTTGGATTGGTCGAAGAAGACGAGTTCTTATGGTTAAACAGGTCTCACCTGAATCTACTTACATCTATTGAAACAGAAATTTCGATTCAAGTCTTTTTAACAGTTCCTTATCGAGTTAGTCATTCCAAAATACCCGAGGAAAATTATATAAGGTGTGCAAAACTGAAGCATTTGATCTTCAGGAAAGAGTATTCCATGAATCTTGTAAATACATAGCTGCTCTGCTGTTCTATCATTATATGAAATTCCTTAACAAGATTTAAATCTCTTTGTTAACTCTTGTGGATGACTCTTTCATTGACTAAATTTAAGAAAATAAGCACACTGAAGAAGACAAATTATTAAGAAAACCAAAGAATGTGGTACAAATATAAAGAAATACATACAGTAGGGAGTATTGTGTATCCGCAAAGTCATTGATAAAATGTCAGTTTTAAGAAGCTTCAACATCTTTCATATGGTATCGGAGAATCCAGTCCTCGTTCTATCATCATTAGCTTTATTCTCTGTACATTCTCTATTAGACCAGCATTCCTATAAATCTTCATCAAAAGCTCAAAATTATGGTCATTATCTGGCTCCAACTCGAACAGATGTTGCGCAGCTAACTCTCCTATTTTAACATTGCCATGTCTGTAGCAAGCATATAACAATGCACCCCAAACTGTTGGTCCAGCTTCAAATTCCATTCTCTTCATTACAAAATCAAAAGCTTTGTCTATCAATCCTAATCTCCCATATAGATTTACCATACAACTATAATGTTCCATCCTTGGACTAATATCATACCTCTCTTGCATAACTCTAAACAGCCTTTCCGCGTCTTCTAGTTTCCCTAAATGAGCACATGCCGACAACAAAGATACGAATGTGACACTATCCGGTAGGTCACCAGATTTCACCATCTTCTCAAAGTACAACAGGGCTTCAGAATGCTTGGAATGAGCTGAAATGACTGAATTCCATGACACTACATCCCGTTCATGCATATTTTCAAACAACCATCTCACTTGCTTCAACTTCTTTTGGTCTGCATAGAAATCAACCAATGAGTTAACAATGGACAATTCTTGATTTATCCCTCGACGAAGAACCCATCCATGAATTTGTTTCCCAATTGAGAAAGGTATTCTGGCAACAAGTAATGCTGATATAGAAACAGAGTCAGGTTCTATTCCATCACGTATCATAAGACGAAACAGGTTTAACGCCTTAGTTACGAGCTCATGCCTCATGTATCCAATGAGCATTGAATTCCAAGAAACCAAATCCTTTGTCCCAATTTGATCAAAGAGCTTTTGAGCCTTAACAATATCACCACATTTTGAATACATATCAACAAGTGCATTTAGAATAAACCCATTACTTCCAAACCCACGACGAATCACATGGCGATGAACTTCCTCTCCTACATGAATCAACCCAACACCTCCACAAGCCTTCAATGCACGTGGGAAAGTGTAACAATCAGGCTCTACACCCTCTTCCACCATCTGAAAATACATGGCTAACGCATCTTCAAACAAACCCTTCTCAGCATACCCCGATATAATCGAATTCCAAGGAAATGCTGAGGTATTTCTCTTAGGCATTTTATCAAACAGTTGATGGGCCTTCTGAGTTTGTCCACTGCAGGCGTAAAGCCTAATCAGCTTCGATGAAATGCCCACGTTTTTACGTAAAAGCTTCTCGGGAATGAGTTCATGAACACGGATACCATGATCAATAGCCTGCAACTGAAAACATGTTTCTAAAAGGGATGCAAATATTTGTGGGTCGTAAATATCAGTGCCATTTTTCACAGTCATTTCTAAGTTCCTAATGACAGTTTCAAGAGCTTGGAGTTTGGTTTTGGGTGGGATTTTCTGATTCTGAACCAGTTGGTTTTGGCCTGATTTTTGCAGACTGATGCGGCGACTCTTTGGGTTTTCCATATGAAGTTTCTGGTTTTTTGTGTTTTCATTTGTAAAAGAGAAAGTTGGGTGTGTGGATTTTGCAGAGTGATGATGCGGCGATCTGTAGTTCATGCTGATGGTAATGTTTTGCTGCAATGTTAGAGCCATTGTCTCCATTTGCAGTATTTTTTTGCTCAATTGAATTAGTGAAAAAATTATGGAAAAAGCAACTAAGAAGAGTCCTATTCCCTCAATGTGTTCGTGTATGTTACTTGAATCGTATTTAACAACAATCTCTTGAATTTTTAGAAGTAGAGTGAATTTACATTTTGGAAGTAAAACATCAAGAGCATAGAGGAATATTATTCTTAATTTTAACTTAGTATTGTTATTCGCAATTTTTTTATAAAGTTGAACTAATAGATAAATATATTCACGTGCAAATATTTATAATTTGTCAAAATCAGACATGTATATTAAGATAAAGTAAAAAAAAAAGTTTCAACTTACGTAACGTAGGAAAAAGGGGACGAGGGAGGAGGTTATAGGTAGAAACGTTAATATGGGCTAGGCCTGTTAGACCGGCCTGACCTAACCTAGATTTAGTAAGGCTGAGTTAAGATTTTTGAAACCCATTTAAGAAAATGTTATTTTAGCCTAACCTGAATAAGCCTGTAGCCTACGTACTTGTGGGTCGAGCCGATCATTTTTTGGCCCACACAAAAAATAGGCTAGCTCGATCTGACCCGTAAAATATCAAAGCCTATACGGATTAGCGGCTGGGTAGCCCATATTACAGCTCTAGTTACGGGTGAAATCAAATTATCACAAAGTGGCGAAATGATTCCGCCACTCCTGCGGACGTTAGCAACAGGCTCCATTGTTCTTCTTGGTGGAGCTATCTCTATCTCTGCACTCACCACTTCAGTCCTTCGCCGTAAAGCCTTAATTAATAAGGTAAATAATTGGGACGTAATTTAATATCTATTTTTTTTTTCAAAAAAATCCATTTTCAGATTTTTTATCTTCTTTGATTTTATGTGGCAGGAGAAGTTTGGGAAGCTTTGTTTGTATTGCAGAGGTAAAGGATTTTATAAATGTAAGCTTTGCAACGCAAATGGTACAATAAAATGGTCACCCCTTTATGATCCTCTATTTATAAATCCATGTGTTTGTCCTACTTGTGAGGGAAACAAGTGAGTTACTTCACTTCCATTTCAACTTCTCATAATTTTTTATTTTTTTTTGAATTATTCAAACTAATGAGAATTTGAGGATTTTGCAGGATTCAGCGATGTCTCAATTGTTTGGGAGATGGAAGGGTTTAATTTAAGACTGAAATGCACTCTACCTGTTCGATAAAAGTACAATACCAACATTTGGAATTCAGAGGTGTTTTTTCCCTTGAAAAGTTGCGGAGAGGTCAAATAGAAAATGATTATAAGACGGAGAATCAAATCCAGTTTAGTTAGTCAACCAACGAATAGTTCCCATTTCAAAGGTGTAATTCTTGAGCAAACATTTTTATTAAGGATGATGTTTAGTTTTAAGAAAGGCTCATTTTGGGTTTTGATATAATATCATAATACAGTCATTCCTTTGTAGCTTGCTAGTTATTAGTTCGTTTTGTACTTACTCACTTCATTCACTCTCGTTCAGTAGCAGTTCTAAAGCAACAAGATCTAAGTTTTATGGAAAGAAAACAAAATCAATAAAGTACCTTCATTGCTATTAAACATTATCTATACTCCATTATAATAAAAGATTGAAATAGGCCCAGCAGGGTGAATGCATTTGTAGATCTCTGAAGTCTGAAGCATTTCTCCACCTGCCTTGTGAAATACTAACAAACCACAGAACGATACAACTATATGCTATCAACTGGGCCAAACCCAGAGTACTTATTTTATTTTACCACTTGTAACTAAGCTAAGTGTAATAAGCTTTATCGAATTTAGAATGGAGGCATTGCCGGAGCAACCATGAAATTAAGGGGCTTGACTTCTGATTCCGGTGCTGGTGCAACAAAGCCCGAGCTTCTAATCTCAGCCATTTCACGACGTCCTTTTCCCTTTTGCTCTGCGCATAACTTGGGTAGATATACACCTATACCCAATCAAAGACATGTCCATTATTCATTAATCATAACATAATCAAATCATTTGACTTAGTAAAATACCTTCCCCAGCAGCAAGATTGAAGTAGAGATCAATAATGTTAGGACAGTTGTTGTAGCAAGCAGAGGAACAGAGTTTGCTAGTAAAACGAGACTCAAGCAGAGCATCAGAAGAAATGCCAAGGGCATTTCTATCGACGCCACACCCCCCAATGCATTCATCAGTTTCAATCCAATCCTTGAGTTTATCAGCCTCAATTTCTGATGTTCGGCATATATATACTTCTTCACCACTCCTACGAACATGTTTCTCTAAAACACAACGCGTACCCGTGCTTGATATTGCAAAGGCACAAGAGGCTTCATTCAAATGCTCGCACGCAATATCCCCTGCATAAGGTTACGCATGTTATAACAAATTAAATTACACCGATGAAAATTTATTTAAGAAAAAAGGAACGACTTACCTAAAGTGACTTGTACCAAGAAAGCAAGTGCAAAAGCAACAATGGCTAAAGTGTTCAAGCTAGCCATTATGATAACTTGTTAACTATATAATCAACTCTATTGCCTTGCAAGTTTATGTTTTTTTTAGAACTAGGCCAAATAACTATTTATAGAGGCAGATTTTTCATGTAATTTGAAAATTAGTACTACAATTGAATTGAGGATGTCATCATTTTATTAATTTAAATAAGAAAGTAGTTCGTGGTCAAAAGACTCCGCCATCAGTGGCCGTCTTGGTTATAAAAATTCCACACTTTTAGGCTTATTTGATGTTGAAAACTGAATTTTCTCGCACTCATACTTGTCCACTTTTCGGTTTCTAAAGAAAAAATAGTATGCTTGTCATAGGGATTGAACTTTCAACTGATACATTTGTGACACATATTGGTCCCTTTTTTTTTTAATCACGAAATAATTCGCAGTCATTTCAATTTTTATCGCAGCCTTTATTACAAATCATACATGGGATGTAAACAAGCCCCGTGAAATAGATTTTACTCAAAAATGCATTAAAGGGAATTGATTCCGAGTATCAATAATCCGACACACTTATTGATTCTTTTTAGTTAGATGTGTATTTTATTAAATTAACTTTATTAATGATTTTTTTAATATTCAAAAAATTTTATTTTTACTTATTCTTACAATAGATTTTTGATGCTACTTGCTTTTGACATATTAAAAAAAAGATATTTCCTCCTTTCCTAATTAATTATTTATTTTTTCTTTTTTAGTTGTTTTGAATTACTTGTCAATTTTGACAAATCAAGAAAGAATAACTTTTTTTTTACTTGTTATACCCTTAATTACTTCGAAAACTTGTAAAACTTCTTGAAATTTTAAGTTTTTAATACATTTACTTCATAATTAATAGGGATAAAATAGTAATTCATTGTGTCAATAATTATTTTCTTAATAGATGTGTCAATTCAAAAGTTGAAGCAATTAAGACAGATTACGGAGTAATTATTGTATTTCATTAGCATTAGATACTATTCTCCGTCATTTTAAAAAACTCAATACTAGCCTTAATTAGTAGGAATAGTATGATAAAGTGATTATATCAATAATTATTTTCTTAATGATTGAACTAAATCAAACAATGATAAATAAAAATAACCGGTTGAAATTTTATTTTATATAGTCATTTAATACAAGAGTGACATTTCAACAAAGGTAATAAATAAGACTCTTAATTAATTAAAATAGACACGTGAAATGAACATCTATTTTGATATAGATGTGTATTAGTTTTAAGATTTAGTTTACATAATACAAATTTGCTCCTTCACTTACAAAATAAATGATATTTTAAGCTTAAACGTATCCTAGTAAGAAAACTATTTATTCCTAGAAAGTTGGATGTATTTGTATTAATTTTACCTTAATAAATACCTTCAAAAAGATGTAGTTCATTCAAAATCGATTTCTTGGTTACCTATTTTTTTTTATTTAAATAAGGATAAAATTAAAAGAATATGATAATGCTTTTTTTATTACCTGAAATAACTAAAAAAAAATTAAAAATATCAATTATTTTAAAATGGAGAAAATAGAACTATACAAAATTACTTTTAAATGAGATAATATTGTATAAATAGTCTTTATACAAGTCCGGAGCCTAAAGGATACAAAATATTAACAAAAATTCTAAAATGGTATATAAATTTTATATTAACCAAAAGGGTAAAATACTGCACCAACAACGACTTGCAGCGATTTATAGATTTTTTTTTTACAAAATCGCTGCCCTGCAGCGATTTCTTAATTTTTAAATTTTTTTTTCTATAAATCGCTGCTTAGGCAGCGCTTTCATTTTTTTTTTAAAAAAAAAATTAGATTTTGCAAAATCGCTGCCTCTGCAGCTATTTTGCTTTTTCCGGTGGGGTAAGTCGCTGTTGGTGCAGCGATTTTACCCTTTTGGTTAATATAAAATTTTATATACCGTTTTAAAATTTTTATTAATATTTTATATCCTTTAGGTTCCGAACTAGTCTTTATACCGTTAACCGCATATTACTTAAAACTTTTATCATCACAAAAAATATCTATAATTTGTTTCATCATAATCTGTTTAATTATGTTTTGACGTTTAACTAATTGCTTCTGATTAGTAGTGACAATTCATTATTATTTTGCTTAGCAGTTTGTTTCCTAGCTACATTTTTGCCGTAAGAAATGGAGTTTGGAGTCTAAACAGTTTGTTTCCTAGCTACATTTTTGCCGTAAAAAAAGGAGTTCAATTCTAAAGCCCAAAAAAAATTGACAAAAATTTTAAAATGGAATATTAACAATATTTCTAATCAAAATGGTAAGATCGCTATCGACGTAGCAATTTATTTGAACGGCGTTAAGTAAAATCGCTGCGCGATATTGTACAATTTTTATATTTCTTTTGACATCGCTGCCTTGGCAGTGATTTTTGTTATTGTTATTTTTCATTGGAAAAGTTTTTTTTTTTAACAAATCGCTGTCGTGGGTTAACCTTTTTTTTTTTAAAAAAAACTGTAAATCGCTACGTTTGCAGCGATTTAGTAAACTTTTTTTTTAAAATTGTGAATAGCTACGTTTGCAGCGATTTTATTGATTTTTTCTTTTAATTTTGTATCGTAAATCGTTGCCTTTTCAACGATTTTATTGATTTTTTTTTTAATTTTGTCAAATAGTGAAATTACCAACTAGTTGATATTTTACAAATTTTTAGTGAATTTATTTTTAATTGTGTGTCGTAAGCGATTATTTTTAATTATTTTAAAAATATATATATTTTCCACCGAAGTCGCTGCCAAGACAGCGGTTTTATTTCATTTTTTTCGCAGCAATTTCATTTTTTAAAAAAAATATATATTACCATCAATATCGTTGTCACGGCACTGATTTTATTTTATTTTTTAAGAAAAAGTTCATTAAAATCGCAAGCGATTTCATCCTCTTTTTTTTGAAAAAAATAAAATCTACAAAGTAATTACGCGGTGACACTAGCAATTTTTTTTTAAAAAAATAATAGGAAAAAATGCTTTCTTCGCAACGATTTCCTATAAAGAAAAAACCAATTTAATAAAAAACGCTGCATAACAGCGACTTTAAACTTCTTTTAAAAAAAATATCGCAAAAACGCTGCAGGGTAAGCGATTTTTTTTAACTTTTTTGGATAAAATCACTTAGTATTGGTCAGTTAACTTTGTTAAAATATATCGCTATTGACATAGCGATTTTGTCCTTTTGGTTAGATTTTTTTTTAATATACACTTTTGAATATATATATATTTTTTTTGCCCTTTAGACTCTGGACACTCAAAAGGAATGTATATTAACCTTGTTTAGAAGATTTTTTGATTAGTTTATCACAAATGAGCGAATTGAGTCGATCGAAATTGAGTTAAAAGAAAAATGTATAAATCATTCCAGTTGATTCATATTTTAAATAACTAAAGATGAGTTACCCAATAATAATATGATAAATATGAATACTCATATTATAATATAGATCCTTATAAAAGCCTTAACATTAACTTTTTTAAAAGAAAATTTTCTTTTCGCCCCACCGCTTACCATCATTTACGTTATATATATGACTATGAGGCATGCTTAAAGATTAATTCTCTAGTCAGTGTGTTCTTTAATTTATTTTCGTCATCAAATTAATTCTTGAAAATTTGATATAAGTGAGTATACGTATTTTTCCCAATATTTTGCATCTTTTTGAAGTATCAGAAAACCATCCTTAATTTTTTTTGTCAAAAGGATATGTATTATTATATAAATTAAGATTAATACATGGAGGGTGTTGTTTACATCTGAGATTAATTTACTCCATCAATACATTTTCATTTGTCATGTTACGTTTTTCAAAAGTTATTTGATTAATTTTCAAAATTATAAGCAAAATATTTATATATTCAAAAACTGAAGAAAAAGTACTATAAATTACAATGTTTTACATATTATTATGATGAAAAATATATCATAAAATATTAATTAAAATTCGTATAATATAACTCAAAAATAAATTATGACAATTAAAAATAAATACTATAATAATTAAAATGAACGGAGAAAGTAATTTATGCCTAATATAGTGTGATCGATAGTAAATAAAATCTAACGGAACTAGTCAAGTCTATGAGTAGTGCATACTTCTACCCCGTCATTTACGGCTATATGTTTCTTTCAAAGATAAAATTGTCTAGTCAATTCAAACTATTAATTTTTAGATTTCATATTTGGACTTGTCAAAATAATAATAATATTAGAACGTGATTTGAAATAATTATTTTTTTTATATTATATTAAAAGTTACAAATAAAAATTAAAAAAAAATATTTTTTGAAATTATAGACAAGTAAAAATAGAGGAAGAAATAGCTAGGTATTCTCTTCGTTCATTTTTAATTGTCATGTTAAAATTTTCAAATGTCAGTTTAATTAATTTTTAAAGTTAAATCATATTATATTAATTCGATATTTTAACTAAAAAAATTAAATATAAAAAATTATACGAAAAGTATTTTCAATATGATAAAACTACGTCATAAAATGTTAGGCAATTTTTTTTATAAATTGATTTTAAGAAAGAAAATTATGACAATTAAAAGTGGACAAAATGAGTAATTGTTATTTCCTTATTGATTGTGTTGGGGCATATGCCATTGAAGTGCAACTACTACTCTTTCTATTTCTAATTACTTGTATCACTTTAAAGTGATATATCTATTAATAAAATAATGGTTGATATAATAAATTTATCATTTTAACCTTATTAATTATGAAGTAAATGAATCAAATACTTAAGATTTTCAAGAAGTTCTATCTTTTTCAGAATTAATTAATTGAGGATATACTTCCTCCGTCCGATATTATTTGTCATGGTTTCTATTTTTAGAGTCAAACTATAAAAACTTTGACTAACATTTTAAGATGTATTTTTTCATCATATTAATACGCAAAAAATTACAATTTATAGTACTTTTCATATAGTTTTAGAATATCTGATTGTTTTGTTTAAAATATCGAACTAATGTGATCTAACTTTGAAAATTAGTCAAATTGACTTTCGAAAAGTGCAACATGACAAACAATTCCGGACGGAGGGAGTAATAGATAAAAAATATGCTTTCTTGATTTGTCAAAATGAACAAGTAAAAAGAAATTTGGACAAGTAATTATGGATAAATGAAGTAGTAATTAAAAGGGAAAAGGTCAGAAATATATATTCGAATTTTGACTGAAAATGATGTAATGATACCAAACTTTGAAAAAGACTTTTTACCCCTTTAATAATGTATTTTAAAGATATATATGTGCGGACATAAACCTTAAATATATTAAATAATTATAAATAATAATTTGTCCATACGGACAAAAATGCTTTCGACACTATAATTGTGGATTAATCAACAAAAAGTTACAAATTTGAAATCACCTAACTCCTTTTCTTGACTCCGGTCTCTCGACTATTACATACTTCTGCCCCTCAATTACGGGCATACTTAATTCTCTAGTCCTCTTTTTTTTCTTTCAAAGATAAAATTCTCTAGAGTAAGTACTAAGTCTGTCTAATAATAGTGGTCTATTATATTGTTTTTGAATGTTTAATAATATTGGTTCATTTTATAAAATTAATGAATAATTTTATACTTAGTTTCTAATTTGACCTAATTAATTATAATTATATATCTATTACATTTTAAATATATTGTATTTATTATATTTAAAATTTGACATAGTAAAATTACCCTTCTATTTATAGTTTCCTGAGAAAGGGTGTTGAGGCATAGACTATTGAATTAATTGTGTTGAGGCATAGACCATTAAATTGTACTTTACATTAAAAACTTGGCTATTAAGACTTAGGAGTAATGTTTTGTTTAGTGGATCTATGTATAAATTTCTTTTTGTTAAGAACTTGATATCAACCTTTTTTAATGAACTGACAATTTGTGTTTGATCAATCATTCGTTCAGGAAGAATTTATCTGTCTTTTATTATTTGCTCTTCCTAGTTATCAACATAAAGCCAAAAGTCACTCAAATTTCATATTTGTTTTGAAATGAATGTTGTGATTTTAGATGTCATGACATTAATTAATTCAGATATTGCTAAAGAAAAAATATATTGCCACTAAATGTCTTTTTTGTTGTATTGCGATGAAAATAATTCAGGAAATAATGCTATCGTATCTCTGGATAAGACAATTTTAAATAATGAATGATAAAAGTTCTCTACATCCGTTTAAAACAATTCTATTATAGTAAGTTCATGCTTTTAAATATCAACTTAATTATTTTCTTCCAAGGTGAGAGGTGGGTCTATTTTTCGTACATTCTTTAGGTCGATTACTCTAAATCAATGCAAAAATAGTATATGTAAATATGAGGATTTTATTAATGTTATGGTGAAATTTGATTCACTATTAATCATCATTAATATAAACAATAGCATTATGAAAAATAATCTTCACAAATTGGCCATGTAGCACCATAGGGGTCAATTTCGTTTAAAAGTAGATTAATCAAATTTAATTTTCTACAAAGACGTAATTAAGTTACATAATTTTTTCGGATTAAAGGATCTAATATGTTTTTCTAATTTGTTACAAGTGTCCAATAACTTAGGTTAAGTGGCTATCTTCTAATTAAACACAAATAATGAAAGAAAGTTACACTAATAATAACTTGACAATTGTCAAATACAATAAAAGAAAAAACTTGTATTTAAAAAAAACAAGCAATTTATTGTATTAAAAAACCATATAGCATAGTTATACATTATTCCAAGCAAACCTTTTGGAATAAGAACCAGGAAAATTATGACCTCCAAAACAAAATCCATCATCTTGTACTTCCCAAAAACATTCAAAATTGCTTTCACTTATTTTTCCACAATCATGAGAAATGTCTTTGTTGAAAACATCAAAAAATTGGTTTTTCGAACCCCAAAAATAGTGACAATAGTAACGAGTAGTATCAACGTCATTTTCATTGAGTGAAAGACTCAAATCTTCACCCACTTTCAAAACTTTGTTCTCAAGAGTATCATTTTTAGATTCACATTGAACAAAAAGAGGAACGTCGTTATTTGAAAGAGCGTTAGATGACGTGAATGGTATATCAAGTTACAAATGCAGATGCAAAATTTATTGCCTGAATAAAAATGATCAATATGAATATTGAAAGTACTATGGACTTGGTCATGGAGGAACTCTTATACCTTTGTCTTATGAATCACCAAATGTTTTCTTCTAATTGCTTGCCTTTATATAGAAATGTTTATTTAATTTAATAACTCTGCTAATTTTAAATGTGGTCTTCCTTTTCAGTTGTAAAGCAGGTTATTTGACTAATTTTTAAAGTTAGATTATTCTTTTTCGTTTAATATTTAAAATAATCATTAGATATATTATTTTTAAAAAATTATATAAAAAGAACTATAAATTATAATTTTTTTCGTATCAATATGATTAAAAAATATCTTTTAAAATATTAGTCAAGGTCATAATATTTGACTCTTTAAAAAGAAATTGTGACAAAGTCAAAAGAAACTAAAGAAGTAATACATTTGTGTACTAGCTAGTCAAAATCATATTGTTTGACTCTTAAAAAGTGTATATATATATATATAA
>NC_028639.1:3283622-3291082 GCF_001406875.1 Solanum pennellii | reverse complement strand
TATATATATATATATATATATATAGTTGAGCTCAAAGTGTCAATTGCATAAACATAATATAATCTTTACATAAAGACATTTATTGCTATTAATAAGACCCATTCTTTCAACATGTTCAAAAAATGTTTTGGGCGGTAATCCTTTCGTCAAAGGATCAACAATCATAAGTTAGGTGTTAATGTGTTCAATTGTCACTTTATGTTTCTGGAGTTCTTCCTTAACTGAAAAGTATTTTAATTTCATATGCTTGGCATCCTTAGAATACTTATCATTTTAAGAGAAGAAGACTACTGCAGTATTATCACAATAAATTTTCAGCGGCTTGAAAATACTGTCGACTAGTCCAAGTCCTGAAATAAAGTTTCGCAGCCAATTAGCCTGAACTGTGGCCTCAAAGCATGCCACAAACTCAGCTTCCATAGTGGATGCAACTATATATAACAGACTTCTTCACACTTTTCCATGATATTGCTCCTCCAGCTAATAAGAACAAATATCCAAATGTGGATTTTCTTGTATCCACACGACCAACATAATCTGAATTTGAATATCCAACCACATCAAGCTGATCAGATCTTCTATAAGTGAGCATATGATCTTTAGTTCCTTGCAAGTATCACAACACTTTCTTTGCAGCTTTTCAGTGATTAATTCCTGGATTACTTTGATAACGACCCAACATTCCAACAGTGAAACTGATGTCTGGTCTCATACATGTTTGGGCATACATTAGAATCCCAACTATTAATGCATAAGGAATATCATTCATTTGCTTAGTTCCAATTCATTCTTTGGACATAGATTTAGACTAAATTTATCTTCTTTCTGAATTAGAACGGGACTTTATGAGTAATTTTTCATTCTAAATCTCTCTAACACTTCATTAATATAGGCTTTCTGAGACAAACATAATAATCTTTGTCATCTATTTCGAAATATTTCTATCCCAATCACATAAGATGTCTCTCTCATATCTTTCACTTCAAAATTGTTAGAGAGATATCTCTTGATATCATGCAACAAACCAAGATCATAAGTAGCAAGCAAAATGTCATCATCATACAAAACTAATATAATAAACTTACTCCCACTAACCTTCAGATATATACACCGATCAACAGTGTTTTTCTTAAATCCCAAAGTTACAATAGTTTCGTTAAACTTAAGATACCATTGTCGGGAAACTTGTTTAAGTCCGTATAATGACTTTTTAAGTTTACACACCATGTGTTCCTTTCCTTTACAAGAGAACTCTTCAGGTTGATTCATATAAACTTCTTCCTTCAAATTTCCATTTAGAAAGGTTGTTTTCACATCCACTTGATGTAGCTCTAAGTTATAATAAGCTACTAAAGCCAATATAATTTTGAGTGAATCTTTTCTAGAGACATCTGAAAATGTTTCTTTATATTCGATGACATCTTTTGAGTGAAACCTTTTTGCAACAAGTCTAGCCTTGTGACGTTCTATGCTGCCAGTTGAGTCACGTTTGGTCTTAAAGATCCATTTACACCCAACTCTTTTGCAACCTTCTTGTAATTCAACAAGGTCCCGTACTTCATTTTGTTCCATAGATTTCAACTCATCTTTCATAGCATTTATCAATCTATCAAAATTATTATTTTCAATAGCTTGTGAAAATGAAACTGGATCATTATCAATTCCCAAGTCAATTTCTGACTTGTGTAAATATATCAAATAGTCATCAGAAATAGCAGATCTTTTTTGTCTTTGAGATTTTCTTAATGATACTTCTTGTGGTACATCTACTGCAGGTTCATTAATTATCGCTTCATTGAGATTATCAGGAACATCAATTTGTTGTTCTTGTTGATTGTTAGGTTATGCAACAACTTTATGAACAACATCTTTAAAATAAATAAAAGGTAAAGGAACCCTCACCCTTACTTCTTTAATTTCCACCTTACGTGGTTCTTCACTCCCACTAACTTTATTGAGAAAAGGGAATAGACTCACCCCAATGTAATTGAGTTTAGACATTAGGAAAGGTGGATTAGAGATTATTTTTTTAATTTTATATTAGGCTTGTGTTGGGATTGGGCTTTGCCCGAGGAGGTGTATGGGGGTGCAATTTTCTTTTTGTTAAAGTTTATTAATAAAAATACCACAATTGATTTTTTAAAAAAAACACTCCCACTAACTTCACTATTCTCAATGAACCTAGCATTTCCAGTTTCAACTATTCTTGTATTATGACTAAAACAGTAAAATCTATACCCTTTTGATTTTTTTGGATAACCAATGAAGAAACCACTGATTATTCTTGAATTCAGTTTTTTTTCTTGTGGGTTGTAAACTCTAACTTCTGCCAAGCAACCCCAAACATGCAGATGCCTTAAACTAGGTTTCCTACCAGTCCATAGTTGAAAATGAGTCTTTGGGAGTGCTTTACTAGGAACCCTATTAAGTAAGTAATCAGCATTCCTTGAAGAATACATCTACAATGAAAGAGGAATAGATGAATTACTTGACATACTCCTAATCATGTCCATTAATGTACGATTACGCCTTTCTGCTACACCATTTTTTTGTGGTGTTCCACACATTGTGTATTGAGCACATATGCCATGCTTTTCGAGGTATTCAGCAAATGGACCTGGGTGTTGTCCATTATCATCATATTTTTCATAATATTCTTCATTTCTATCTGACCTGATTATTTTTACCTTTCTATCTAGTTGTCTTTCAATCTCAGTAATAAAGACCTCTTAAGACATTTATCCCTTGAGATTTTTAATGGAACAAATAGATATATTCATAACGTGAAAAATCCTCAATAAAATTGATAAAATATTTTTCTTTACTAAAAGATGCAATATCAAAAGGACCACATATATCAGTGTGTATAATTTCAAGAAGTTGTGTGCTTCTTGTGACTCCTTTCTTTCTGTGTCTTGTTTGTTTTCCTTTAATACAATCCACACAAATGTTAAGGTTTGTAAAATCCAAATTTGAAAGAATTTCATTCTGAACTAATCTTTCCAATCTTTCTTTGGATATGCGACCTAAACGTTTGTGCCATAAGAAAGCATATTGTTCATTCACCAAACTTCGTTTGATTCCAATATTATGATGTAGAGTTAAAAGTGTTTCGGCAAATAGATTATCAAGATTCAGTTTGTATAAGTTATCACCAAGAGTACCAGTAGCAATGAAATAATTATGTTTGAATAAACTAAAACATCCATTATCGAAATTAAAAGAGAACCCAGTCTTATCTAACTTAGACAAATAAACTAAATTTTTCGAGAAGGTAGATAACAAATTTCAAGTAAATCTATGTGACACCCAGTATCAAGGATCAAGCGGTAAGTTCCTATAGCTTTAAGTGGAGCCTTCACACTGTTCCCATATACACATATCTTTCATTCTGGTTTATAGTTGTGTTGTAAGGAATCCCTGCATACGTATTAGAAACATGAACAGTACAATCAGAATCAATCCACCAAGTATTATAAGGAACTTCAGTTAGATATGATTCGAGACATGTAAAAGCACTAGACTTACCTTTCTTCTCGAGTCATGCGTTAATTTTCAGGCAACTTTTCTGAAAGTATCCGGATATTCCACAGAAAAGACACTTATCATTCTTGTGTTCCTTGATGACTTACAAAGTTAATGGAGTGGTTCCTTGATTCTTGATCCTTACTTCCTCTTGAACCAACATTCCGTGCAATTCATGAACCTTCCATTTGTCTTTCATGGTGTTGTAGTTCATTTGGAAAGGGCCATACTCAGACGGTAATGAGTTGATAATGAATTGTACAAGGAAATTTTGTTCCATTTTCATTCCCAAAGACTTAAGTAGTGCTGCTATGTTTGTCATTTCAATGACATGCTCATACATGGTACGTGAACCATCAAATTTCATGGTGGTTAAAGTACCCATTAGTGTCCCAGCAAGAGACTTATCAGCAGTTTGACAGGATTCTTCCACGAATTTCAGAAATTTTTTGCATTTTCAGTTTTGGAAAGAATAATCTTAATGTTGCTCGCAATATTCATTTGCAAAAACATTATGCCTAATCTGTTAAATCGATCCCATTGCTTATAATGAGACCTTTCTTCAGTACTGCTAGTTTCAGTAATAGCAGTTGACTTCTATGTGTAAAGTGCAACATCAAAATCTAAAACTCCGAGATGGAATTTGATCTGTTCCCACCAATTTGAGAAGTTAAGACCGTTAAAGGTCGTAACAGAGGCAGAGTGAGAATGAGGGACAAATGCTGCAAATATAATATACTCATTTGTTAATTCTTTGAGTTATGAGTTTTAACTTACTATCAATTTCAGAAATGGTTTATATATTCTTAAATGTATATTGGTGTCCTCCTTCGGGCGAAACATCAAAATACAACTTTAGACATAATGATGCTTAGATGTGAATTTAACGTAATTCAATATTTTAAATGTGTCAAATAATAATGTTTATTATCTTTAGATAAATAAATAAAACTAACGACACATCTAAATTATCTAATTAATGTTCAATGGTTATAAAATGAAATAACAAACCTTTGGGTGATCCGTAAATATCTTACAACCAAAAACTTCACTATATCCATAAGTTATATCAGTTATAAACATCAAAATTATGGATAATTAAATATACATTTAGTCATTATTATTTTGAATTAATTCTTCAAAGATTAGACCACTTTGGTGATTAATTAATCTCTTATGCTTAATTTCAAAATAAAATAATCATGATAGTGAATAATTATTTCGCTTAATACTACCTATTACCATTTTCAAATAAGGAAAATATTAATTCTATGAAAAATCATTAGTTCTTAAACCATGCCCTTGATATTACATGTAAGGATTTTTAATGTTGTGAAAAACATAAACAATCTAAACATTCAGTTATCCAATTAGATTTAAAATTTAATTAGTAATTAAATATTCAACCAAAATAATATTAATGTGAGTGGATCATAAAACTAACAACTAGTTCCCCAATTTTTTGAATGTCTAAAATTTTCACTTGTAAATAATGAAATGAACTTAAAAAATTATGTAAATAAGGTGAATTAGAGGGAATTGATAAATTAAAATTTGAACGACAATGGATTCATAATTCAAGAGTGAAGTTTATTATTTAGAATGTTCCTTAACTAATAGAAAATTATACAAATCAATTTACTTGGTATTGTAATAAAAAAATGCTTTTTCTTTATGGATAAGATCCCTTCATCTATCAAGATAAAAGATCTAATCTCTTTTTACATCACCTGAATCGATCTTAATCAAAAGAAATAACCTAATCCATCCTTAATTCGTGCAGATTGAACTCAAGAAAACTGATATCACTTCATCTTAATTCGAAAATCTTAATTTGTTGGACCACTTCCTTTAAAATTCTGCCAGTATCCAATCTTCCATATGTTGAAATATGAATTTATTTCTTTCTCCTATAGTGTCTGATAATTATAGCAAAAAAATAATTATTGTGACTTGGCCTATTGTAGAGTTCTTTTTTTTTGTGATTGTACTCACCCAATGCACCTCACACTTCCAATCTAGAATAGGCCTTAGAAATCCTAACCAAACAAACAACCTGGACCATAGAAATTTGATTTTACATAGTAAATATCGTGATTTGATCAACTACACCCTACCAACATAAGAAAGAGATTTTATATCTAACAAGTTATCTTGGTAATAAGTAATCTTATTAATCATGGCATTGAAAATAAATTTGATTTTTCTATACGCGTCTAATAAAATTAAATTAATCATACATACTCATATGAAAAAGTGACCATATTGACATTCATCTAGCCCGTAAACTCTTAATTCACCATGGCAATATTTCTCATAATCCTCAATGTTGGTATTCAATGATTCTTTTCAAACATGATTTTTTATTATGATGTGATTTAGAAGAATCAGCTATGGTGAATTAGAGTTTACAATCTCGATAAATGTAGGTCTAATTACTATAGTATTGTAAAATTGTTTTTTTGACCTCGAAAGGTTTATTTTGTGTTTTCTTCAATTTTATGTGATAAGAAAATTGATTGTGGATGTTAAAAAATAATTTGAAAGCTTTTGTAGTTGAAAACTTATCTCATGATGTTGATTTTTTTCAACTTTCTAAAGTTAAATTATAGAGCTTTTTTTTTTCTTTTACAACGAATCATAGAGTTTTTTCACTAGTCAATAATGCTGACAATGTCTAAGGATTACAAAATTAGGAAGGACACAAATACAAAATTAATGCGAGCAACACGTTGATAATATTATCAGACTCGAGGAGCATTATAAAGGCGGATTTAGAATTTGTGATTTTTGGGTCTCAGAAAAGTCATTTATGATAAAAATTTCCACGCTAAGCAAGACAATTCTTAATATTTACTAGCAAATTTGTGTGCATAATTTAGACTTTTATATTGTTGGTGTAGTTAAGATCTTAGTTACAAGAGGTTTAGGATTCTAATCTATTTATTCACAATTTCTTTTACAATAAATTTGCTACTTGCATGATAAATTTTTTTTAAGAATATACAACCCAAGACAAGGCTAAAACTTGCATCCTTAAGGCAATAAACTTGAACTTTAACCACTTGCACAATAAGGCTCATTTCTAATACTCTCATTGTTTTGTTTCTCGCGTTGCAGTTCCAAAAGTTCATTTGATTAATTTTTAAAACTAAACTAATCTAAACTATATTAAGTTGATATATAAAATAACTATTTAATAAATCAAAAACTATATGAAAAATACTATTATAATTTTTTTCATAATTAATATGATGAAAAAATATTTATTAAAATATTAGTAAAAAATTTCATCGTTTGACTCTTAAAAAAATCATGATTAGTAAAAACAAATAGAATGAGCAATACCTAATACAATATATATTAATTATGGATTGATGTTGTTGTTTTCTATATTATATTTATAACGTACCTTATCAAAATATAATGGTAAAAATTAAAATAAATAGAGTTGAAACTTTGTTTTCATAGTTTAAGAGGAACTCTTTCTTAATTGCATTCTAATTTTACTTAAATCAAGCAAATCATTCTCTACATCAAACTCTTTTTGGGTTGCGATGATCATAAAACTCGTAATATATAAAAACAATTATATTCTAGTGCACTTCATAAAGTTGTATAATATAAAAGTTGACTAAATTTCATTTCATCATTCATGATACAATTTTCATGGCAAAACGCCTGCCAAATATTAAAAAAACTATATAACAAGTCTTATACATTAATTCCAATCATATTTTTTGGAATAAGATTCTGGAGAATTGTGACCTGCAAAGTAAAATCCATCCTCTTGTACTTTCCAAAAACATTCATAATCATTTCCACTTATATTTCCACATTCACGAGATTTATACATTTGGCTGTTGAAAACGGTAATGACCCGAAAGGTCATTTTTGGAAATTTTGAATATTTGCTTACCTTGAATTAATTAATC
>NC_028639.1:3234506-3273622 GCF_001406875.1 Solanum pennellii | reverse complement strand
TATATATATATATATAAAGATATATGACTTTTCTAAATTTGATGCGAAAATACAATAATATAACTTTACAAATGCTCATAAAATAGAAACACTAATAACAAACCGGATAAAGCTATACAAGTGTCACAAAGAGACANTATATAAAGATATATGACTTTTCTAAATTTGATGCGAAAATACAATAATATAACTTTACAAATGCTCATAAAATAGAAACACTAATAACAAACCGGATAAAGCTATACAAGTGTCACAAAGAGACATTAAGAGAAATAGGATTCTTACTTTAAAATTTTATCATTTTGTATAATGTGAAATTGTACCAAAAGCTAAAGGACAAAGATAGTAACTAGTAATGTATTGAGATTAATATATAATATTTATGTACAAGAAAAAGTAGTAAGTTACTACTCTTAATGAGTTTTTGATTCACCCAATAATCCAATATTAAAAATCAATACCGAATCGATAACTCAATAACTTTTTTTTTTTATATAAAATCATTAAAAAACCGTTAAAGCTATAAACCAATAACAATTTTATTGATTCGGTGTAACAGTCGGTTCGATTTTTGCACACCCCTGATTGCTTGATATTTTTCTCTATTTTGTATTATGCATATTACACTGTATATTGATCCTTGATCCTAGATTAGTGATTTTTCATTTCCCTAAATTACAGAGTTCATATTCCTCTCTACTCATCCCTGTCATTTTCAGTTTTGTTGGAGTGTTCATCAATGAAGAATTATGATTCTCCTCAATTCAACATTGTATCATAGCCGTGAAAGTTCAATAGATCTGATTATTGATTTTTAATCATTCTAGTGATTTTTAATAGATCTGATTATTGATCATGAAGATGAGGTTCTTCTAGCCACTCTATAAAAAAGAAGGTAGGTTCATCAATGACAAGGTTGGCAAACCATCTCCAAACTCAGTTCTCTTCACCCAGTATGAGAGAAATGATGATATGGTCACTTCATGAATTCTAAATTCGAAGGACATTGGGGACAACCTACCATATGCAAATAATTCTAGAAAGCTTTGAACCAACGTCCCGCCACTTCTCATTCGAATTTTGCATCCGGATAAAGGCGGAAGATTCTATAATTAAGGAGAGGTTTGTGGAGAACTCTAGAATCCTTTAGAACTTCCAAGAAGACTCTAGAATAACTTAGAAGCTTTCTTGGAAAGCTTTAGAATTTCCTAGAATTAGTAGAGAATTCTAGAGATAGGACCAAAGTGTAAATAAGTAGGAACTTGTAAAGTAATTTTTATATACACTTTAGCCCCCTAGAAAGTAGTATAAATAGGAGGGCTCTCATTTTTAAGTCATCCAATAAGTTGTAAGCAATCTTTCAAGATAATACAAAGCCTACTTTCAAATCTTTCTAAGTCGTCTTTTTATAAAGGGCTTATTTGAGATTACAAGATCGTGAAAGATTCGTGAGTAAGTTGTCAAGTGAAACTAGAGCACAAATATGATCAGCCTAATGGTGCAAAGTTGTATCAACTTTAACGTGAGATTAATGAACTTAGTCAAGACAATCGAGATGTAACTGGATACTATACTCAGATTAAGAAGCTATAGGAGGAACTTAGAACCTTGAAAACAATTTGCTAGTGCACATGCTTATACACTTGTGTAAGAGATAAAATATACAATGTTGAACAACACACGAAGCTTATTCATTTCCTAAGGGGATTGAATGAAGGAAGAATCTTAGTGATGAATCAACTACCTAATATGGCTCAATCCTTTTCTACTCTTGTCTAAGAAGAGATGGAAAGTGAGGTCAAACCTCACAACAAGTTCAACATGGAGTCTGCATCTCTTCATGTCAATGCTTTAAGCACAAACACTAATTTTAGGACAGATTATGTCTACTCATATAAGAATGATGGAGACAGTATATTTCAAATGGAATCTATCTATTCTGTGACTACTGTAAGAATTCTGGACATGCTAAGGACAACTGCTATAAATTTCATGGATTTCCCTAGGATTTCAAGTCCAACAAAGAGAATGATGTAGGCACAACAACTATCATGTCATCTTTAAAGAATTACAATTAAGTATTTTTCATATAATATTTAAGTATTTACATTTTAATTTTAATATATTAAATTAGAATTTCCTATTTACAACTATTTCATAACAAACAAAATCGTAGTAATTCAGTCCTGCATATTAGTAAATTCTGCACATTGAACAGACTAAAGTAAAGTTTATTTGTGTAATAACTTTCCAAGTCATTTTTGTGTACCCGCCTTCTTTTCATCGGTTAGAGCTTTTCTACAGAGATCCTGCTGGCATTGACAGTTCGATCGCCTGGTCATTTGTTTGGATTTTATGCATCTTTTTATTTTTGGGAGGCCTTGAAGCTTGAAAATGACTTTTGGTCAGTTCATCAAGAAAACAACCTCAGGATGGAAATCTGGTAATTCCATCAACTCTTGAATGACCAAATTAGGCTAGAAGCGTGGTTGACTCGAGTTCCGAGGCTTTCGGTGCGAGTTTAAACCATTTTTAGCGTTTTAGCCTTGAAAACGGGTTAACATTTGGCTTTGATCAACATTCTTGGAAAACGTGTCCAAATAAAAATTCTGACAGCACAATTAGCCCAAAAAAGTCGAGATTGGTCTAAAAGGACCCTTCGTTCGACTCCCTAAGCCTTCAATCTCATTTTGAGCCCCTCAATGGATTTTGGTTAAAAATGACTTTCTGGAGTGGGACTCTCCTTTTATCGAGATGAACTCTGATGAAAATTTCGACTGAGTTGTTGAGTCTTGAACATCGAATTTAGTAGGTTAACAGATCTATTTTATTTTTATCGAATACCGATCACCCCATCGGAGATTTGAAAGTTGACATAAAAATTAGTTTTTCAGTTGATATGTTCAAGCCATTTCAGCCTTATTTCTCAACTTTAAACCTTCATAACTCTTTTATTTCAAGTTCGATTTTAGTGATTTGAATGTCCATCTTGTGGAGTTTTTAAGAAGGAATGCGTCGGTGAGCTTAGAAACTAATTTGGGGTCTCCGTTTGAGGTAAATTTTGTTAAATACTTGCTGCCATAACCCTTTTTGTTAGCTTGATTTTGTTAATTTTTGAAACTTGATATCTCAGCCATTTTAGGTCCGATTTTCGATGATTCTCGGGGCTATCTTTAGTGGTTCTTCGAGGAGAATGTGTTAACATGGTTGAAATTCATTTATGGGAGTCCGTTCTGATTTTTACTTCAATTTGAACATAAGTGTACCTTTCGGGCTTCTTGGGCTAGTTGGAGTAGTCACCTTAGTTTTGTTTGCCTTACACTCGTGTGCATACCTTTACTTTTCTTGTTAGTGACTCTGTCTCTGTTTTATTCTAGCATTTCCTATTGTTTTTACCTTTCTCACTCAATCAGCCTATGATACCTACTAGGTACCTATTGTTTTAGCACTCATGCTACACTCTGCATCTTTTCTTGTGATGCATGATCGAGAACCAGTCATCAGCGCCACCATTCGAGCTAGTAGCACCCAGCATCCGGAGGCGAGGGTGAGCATAGCGTCCTGATTATTGTCGTCTCCTTATGTACACATATTTTGTGGCTCATCTTTTTTACATGAGACAAGTTCTTTGCAGTTGTGTATATATTTGTATATTTATCCACTTTTGGGACTTGTACTCTTAGTATGACATCTTACTTGTGACTTTAGGTTTTCGGAGAGACTCAGTTCTTATGTATCTATTCTTTTGGCTTTCGTTATTCCTTTTGTTGTTATTTCTTCTACTTGATTTCTTCTCTTTTACCCACTGCTAGTTGTTCTGGGTTTCGGATTGGCTTACCCACTGATAAGATATACTAATTAGAATGATGAAAATTTTTGGGGCGCATATTGAATTATAAATTTATTAAAAAGTCTTCCATGCTACTTCAAAATTTCCAATTTCAAATAAGTTCTCTCTCAATTTTCAATCGTCTAATCTTTTTCTGAACTGGTGTTATTATCTATATTTATAGTGTACCTTGTAAAAATAAAATTGGTAAATAGAGTTGAAAACATACTTTGTTTTCTTAGTTTAAGAGGAACTACTTAATTGCATTCAAATTTTATTTAAATGGCGTCATGCGATTGAGTTAAATTGTATCTTTGGTGTTCGAGTTGGCTGTTAAATATTTTCACCCTGAGTTCTATTTAGAGTAATTCCATTCGAGGACGAATGTTCCAAGAGGGGGATATTATAACACCACGATCTTATAAAGAGCTAAATTTAGGTCGATTCTAGATTAATTAGAATAAAAAATCAAGAATAAAAATTCATCGAATTTTCTAGGCACTGGGTTGGGTGGCGCTCCACTGAGGCTCAAGCGGGCTGCAGTGCACCAGAAGTGGCCTTCAAAAGTTGAATGGCTGGTCTGGGCTAGGGATGCCCAGACCCCCTAGCCTAGACCAGGGATGCACCAGGGTCGCCATTTGATTTCTATTAAATTGTGTCTTTGCTCTCTTCTTATTTTTCAACTATATAAGACATCATTAATCATTAAGAGATCATATATATACTAATCATAACTTTTTGAATTCATATTTTAAATTCAAGGACGAGTTAAGAGTAAAGTTTGAGTAACCCCTTTTTAGTTATTTTGAAGAGTTTTTTTTTTTACAATTTTTTAAAACTTGTTGTAAGACTTAGGTAAATGAGTAAGAGAACGAAGTGAGTTGAGTTTCATTTTTCAAAATGAGTATAAGGGAACTAAGCATTTCAAAGTGTAAACATTTTATAATTAAAATAAGAGGAAACTTTGATTTTCAAATAATTTCATGAGGATTTTTTTTTAGTATGGTTTTTTTAAGAGAACATTTTGAGTAATTATCTCAAATTGAGAAAGATTTATGTTTTAAATATTTGAGCATGAATTATATTATTGTAGTCGTATTGAGCAATGATATGAGGATCATAAGTTCAGACGACTAAAAATTCTCACAAACCACGTATGCTAACATATGTGAATGATCTACTTTTTAGATGATTCCTTATTGTTTTTAACCATAGATTAGTGGATCGACTTAGTTCAGGATATACTATACTCCGGTAAGGTATATGAAAGTTCTAACAGCGTAGGTGAGACGTTGTGTCCGATACCCTGATAAGGTATAAGTCAGTTCTGGCAGCGTGGGTGAGGCATTATATCATCACGTTGCTTATAGTAATGATTGTTCGTTAGTTAATCTCTCAAATAAGAGTAAAATAGCATATTTATGTATTTTCATACACATTGAGTTATTAGATATTGCTCAAAAAGCTTTATATGTATTGGATCTTATCATCATTACTTCATTCTGAGTTGAGTTAAATATTCCTGAGTTGAGTTAAGTATTCCTGAGTTGAGTTGAAATGAGGTGAGTATGTCTTCCTTTCTATCAATTCAAGTTGTATGTTAATTTTCAGTGTTCCCCTTACATTCTCATACATTTAATGTACTGATGCTTTTGACCTGCTTTTTTTCATGATGCAGATATAGGCATTTAGGGTCATTAACATGCGCTCCGTTGATATCACCTGCAGTCTCAATTAGCTTTGGTGAAGTTGCTTTCATAAGGTTCCACATTTACTTTCAATCTTGTTAGGATGTCGTGAATCTTGTCCCGACTTTTATCATAGTTGAGGCTTCATAGATAGTAGTATTTTGAAGAGTCTTTTCCATTTCCCTTAGTAATGTTTAAGACTTGAGTTGCCTTCTTATGACAAGTAGAGAACTAATAAATATTGTGAGTTAATTGTTTGAGACAATGGAGTTAGATTGTTTTGAGTTCTTATTTCGATGAGTAACTCTTTCACTGAGTATTGAGCCAGACAAAGGGTTAGCTTGTGGACCAACGATGGTTCTCCAGTGCTGGCCACGCTCGAAATGTAGACTCGGGGTGTGACATCTTTAACTTTAGTTCATTGGATCATTAAACCATGTGCTCTGATAGCACTTGTTGGGTTCGAAAATGATTAGGCATCTGCGAAAGCTTATAATTTCAAATCATATGCCGATAAATTAAATGAAACATAAAACTATACTAAAAGCCATAATATTATTATTTGATATGACCAATTGGCATACATAATCAAAAACAAATTAAAAGCACAAAAATTGTGAAGAGAAAATCTTCTCATAAACATATCTCTAAAATGACTGTATTGTGAATTTTATTGTATTATTTTGGTATGGGAAAGATGAGTATGGTATGAGAAAGATGAGTATTCAAAATTTATATGATTCCAGACTTTTCCAGTAAGGAAAAAAATAAACCAAATATGGAAGATTATATTTTCCTTCCAGGAAAAGTTAAATCATTTATGATAATAATTTGATTTTTTTGCAAAAGAAAAATAAACTTTAAATAAGGTAAAAAAAATTCACGACAAAACCCTAACAAATTACATCCTAATGTAGTTTATACAGCTAAATAATATAATTTAGTCAAGATTTTTTATGCTTATTTAAATTGACTCAATTTCAAGTCATCATTCCTAAAAAAATACCAAATAAAATGATTTTATTTTATTTTCATAACCAAATGCCTTCAAAATATTAGAAAACCACATAGCAAGCCTTATACATTAATTCCAGTCATACTTTTTGGAATAAGATTCTGGAGAGTTATGACCTCCAAAGTAAAATCCATCATCCTCTACTTTCCAAAAACATTCATAATTATTTCTTTTTATTTTTCCACATTCATAAGATTGATATCTGTTGAAAACATCAAAGACTTGTTTTCTAGAGCCCCACAAAAAGTGACAATAGAAACGAGTAGTCTTAAAGACATTCGCGCGAAATGAAAAATTGTAATCATCACCACTTTAGGAGTTTTCAATCCAAGATCATCATCTTGAGATTTACAGTGAACAGAAAAAGGAGTGTCGTTATTTGAAAGAGCGTTGATGATATGAACTGTGAAACCATCCGTAAATGCAGAATTTGTTGTCTGAACGAGAATGCTCATTATGACTACTAAAAATACTATGATTTTGGTCATGATGAATCGATTATATATTTATCTAATGAATCACTACATAAGTAATGCAAAAGAGTTATCAAGACTGAGATGAGGTATATAAGGCTAATTACAAAGCTTTATATAGAGAAATTTTAACCACAACCTTTTGTAGATAATAAATTTGAAATATGGTGAAATAAATGAAAAAATCAGTTAGTGTCACAATAGTTATTAAGTCAATATATTCACATTTGAACCACTTACAATGGGAAATTAATTATATTAAATTATTATAATTTATTGAGGTGACATAATTTCGTTCTATAGATTTATTAGTTTTTTGACTACAAATAATTTGATATTGATTGACCTTACATTTTTAATTTCATGGTAGATATTTTATTTAAAAAATTTTCTTAATTATCGTCATCAAAACTAATAATATTATGTCACATAATTTTAAATACAAATAGCCTAAAAGACATCTTACTTATCTCCCTTTGACATCATGACCTCAAATACCAACGAGTTTCACTAATTACTATAATATTATTGCAAAATTATGTTTTCACCTCGAAAGGTTTATTTTGTATTTTTTTCAATTTTATGTGATAAGAAAATTGATTATGGATGTTAAAAAAATAATTTTAAAATTTTATAATCAAAAACTAGTCTCATAATGTCGATTTTTTTTTAACTTTTTGAAGTTGAATTATAGAGTTTTTTACTAGTCACTAATACTGACAATGTATAAGGATTACAAAATTAGGAATGACACAAAATCAAAATTAATGATAATGAGGAGATTAATTCCAACAAGAGCACGGAATTACAATCATTACTAATTAGAAGCAAAGGTGAAGGACCACAAGAGGATAATATTACCATACTCGATGAGCGTTATAAAGATAAATTTAAAATTTATGATTTGTGAGTGTGAAAATTGTATACATAATTTAGTTTTGTATTGTTGGTTTAGTTAAAGATCTTATTTACAAGAGGTTTAGGATTCTAATCAATTTATTCACACATACTTTTACAATAAATTCGTTAATTAGTTGCATGATAAAATTTTCTTTTAAGAAAATACAATCCACAACAGGACTCAAACTTGCATCCTTGAGACAATAAACTTGAGTTTTTACCACTTTCACAATAAGGCTCATTTAAATTATAAGGGTGTAAGACTTTATATTTATACATTTCCCTATAAATATACATGTAATATACATGTGTATACTTGTCAATTTTTAACCAAAAATAATGACAAGCAACCGTCTCTTTGAATAATGGAAGATATAGTCTTACCACCTCTCTCTGCAAATCCTATCCTTACTCAAATTAAATCTCATTCGGATTAAAAAATCAAAAAACGAGAAGACAAATCCGCAAATCAAAATTCAGTTGTGGATTTGATTTTTTCTAAAATCATTGTTTGTGAGACGACTAAAAAAACTTGGGAAAAATTTAAAAAGAAAATATCAAAAAAGTGTTCGAGTCAGGCAAATACAAATTTTAAATTTGAAAAGAGATTTCAAATCTCTTAGAATACAAAAGGATGAAGCTATTGTTAAGAATTCTGACAATATTCCTATGATTGTAAATAAAATCAAGTTGCACATATATAAACTATCTTCTATAACAATAAAAGATGAGTAGTATAAAAATTTGTATATATAAGTTAAATTATGTTAAAAAAATAAAATAAAATATGGAATTGTACAAGGCTGAGATTATTTTAAGAAAAACGATGATGAACAGCAAAGTAGTCAAAGTTCAAAATTATAGAACAACTTTTGAAAATGGAATACCATATGTGATTTTTTTTATTAGAAAAATGTGAAAAGAAATAGGAGGAATAGTTTTTAATTAGATTACACACAATAACAATAGTACACATATAATTGCTCAAGAGAAAGGAATTATGAAATTAATCTCACCTCGGAGTATTTGCACGATTAGTAAGGAGTTCGATTCGAACTATATATATTCATTCTGAATTTACTGATACTAGATTCTCGATCAGTCGTTTATTTAATTAGAGCCAGTATTGTGGAGAATTCCGAAGAGATCACATGATCCCATAGTCCCATGGTTAATTAATTTGGGACACAGGATCAATGCGATCCCTTTGGAATAATCCACCAGCACTATGAATTAATTGCATACTGACTTAGAAAGGTTATGGTTTCATTTGGTGAGGTTTTATATTTATAAGGGGAAAAAGGGGAATGCATTGCACAAACCTCGTGCAACTCCTTTTGTTTGAATGTTACTATTCATGCTTTTGGTGTGTTGGTGGAATCAAAGGTTGTTGGACTCTTTTGATTTTAATATACTTTTTGGAGCTCGTTTGGTAGGAGGGATAACAGATTACTAATTTCGAGATTAATTTTAGGAGATATTTAAATGTTGTTTTTAGATTCGAACACTGAATGATTGAGATTATTTATTTTTTAATATTTGAATATGTATAATTTATTTATAAAGATAATAAATATACAATTCAAGTTTTAAAAATAAATTAAATATTAGAAATAGTATATAAATTTAACAAAATAAAACTATTATTTAATAAAAAGTGAATGAATATGTTTGTTAGTGATGTCGAAGATGGTTGGTGTTGGTGGCTAGTAATAGTGGTAGTGATAATTTATGTTGTTGGGGGTGGCACGATTTTGGTGGTTGGTAATGATGGTGGTGGTTGTAATAATGGAGTTGGTTAACATTTGCAGATAGGAATGTTGGTGGTGGTAAATGAAGAATATATATGTGTGGTGATTGACGATGTGTTGATGATAATTGACGACAATGCTAGTTGATGGTGAAGATAGTAATATGGATTGACCACAAGTGATGGCAATGGTGGTGATAACGGTGACGTAGGTAATGGTGGCAGTGATTAATTATAACGATAGTGGTGGTAGTGTGACAACGACTGACAATAGTGGTTGATAATGATGATGGTTAATGGTCCTCGACGGTATATGGTGGTTGACAATGATGACAATTATTATGATGATAGAAGTGTTTAGTAATAGTCCGGGATGTAGATAGTGTATTGATCAAAATTATCCACACAAAGTACCTGATTTTAAAATTTTGTTCAAGATCTTAATGATTTAGACCTATTCAAATCAAACAAATACTTAAATTTTAATGCAAACTAATATGCTTAATTATAAGTAGGATCTTTCTAGAGTCCGGAGCCTAAAGGGTATAAAATATTAACAAAAATTCCACAATGGTATATAAAATTTTATATTAACTAAAACGGCAAAATCGCTGGAATAACAGCGATTTCCTCGGCCGGAAAAAGCAAAATCGCTACTACTGCAGCGACTTTGCAAAATGTGATTTTTTTTTAAAAAAAAATAAATTCAAATCTTAAAAAAAAAAATTACGCAGCGATTTTCTTGAAATTTTTTTTAAGTGAAAATCGCTGGCAGCGATTTTATTGAAAAACTTTTTTTTTAAAAGAAAAGGAAACGTTCCTACTGGAGCGATTTGTGAGTTTTAAAAAAAAAATTAAAAAAGATCGCTGCCTAGGCAGTGATTTTGTTGCCAAAAAAAAAAAAATTTAAAAAAAAACGAAAATCGCTGCCTAGGCAGCGATTTTAATTTTTTTAAAAAAAAATCACATTTTGCAAAATCGCTGCAGTAGCAACGATTTTACTTTTTCCGGCGGAGGAAATCGCTATTGTTCCAGCGATTTTGCTGTTTTGGTTAATATAAAATTTTATATACCGTTTTGAAATTTTTATTAATATTTTATACCCTTTAGGCTCCGAACTCGATCTTTCTAGAAAGTCAATAGTTAGTATTATAAGTTCAAAATTCTCTTAAAATAGTAGATAGCTTATTAGAGAAATGTTATACTTTCCTTTAATGTAGTGAACATTATTTTCCTCTCCTCTAAATAAGATAAGGTGTTAATTAAGTAGAATTCTTTAGTGAATTTAAAAGTTCTCAAACAAAAGGTGGTAACTTAACTACATTTCTAGAGTTCTTGTTCATTATGAGAAACTAAAGGGTAGGTTGGATGATCTAGCTCCCATCACATAAATACTTATTCTTAGTCCATCCATTTTGTCCATTACAAGTGGATAATTCATTTAATGAAAGTAATATATACTTCATTGTTCCTTTTTACTCTCTTGATGACTCGAATCCACTTACCAGTACTACTTTATAATTGAAAACCTTCATCACCACTTAAACAATCCCCTCTTATCTAGAAAAAAAAAAACTAACCATGCACCAAGTCTAACTACAATGACTTCCGACGTATCCTGATTCGTGAGCTTGACGCTAGAAGCAGACGAATTGATTTTTTTCTTAGACTTTACATTATTAATATTAAATTTAGAATTCATAAACTTAAAATTTTGTTTGACGTACGAAAAAATTTATTGATTAATTAGGTGTAGAATATTATAAAGAGAATTCATAGATGCAGCAGGGAAGAGGAGCTATCAAACAGCTAAGGTGGGGTGCCTGTTATTTCATAGTTATTTAATATAAGGATGTGGCTCTTTAATTTCCACTTACTTTGATCATGTTATTGAGTTCTTACTGTCCACTCATAACAATTAGAAGAATCTTACTGTACATATAACTTACACGTAGCATTATGAATATAAAAGAAAATAATGGAAAAGTATGACTTCCCACTTTTAGCCTTTTATTGGCATTTATTTTCTTGGAATAACTTGACACTATTCCTAGGGTACCCTCTAAAGGGTAACAAAAAAAATCAAACAGGTGTTTATGTTCTAAATTCGAGGGGTCTCATTTTTTATTTTATTGAAAAGAGCTATAATAAGACATACATTGTATATTTTGTCTTCTACAATGGACTAGCTTTAATTTGTGGGGGTCTAGATCCTTTCGAGTGAGCAAAAAAGAAAGATGAAAAAGATTATGATGAACCGTCATAATTATTAAACAAGTGTATTAGAGTATTGGCCTCACCTATTACCCTTCAAATGAGTTGATTTATAATTTTTATTTTTTGTAATTAAATGTGTGCCTATAGCCAAACATAAGTTCCTTAGAAACACAACAGGTGCTTAGGCTCCAAATTCTTTTTAAAAAAAGGTTATAATAGGATATAAAATTGTATGTTTTGTTTCTAAATGGATTGACCTTTATTTGTGGGGGTCTAGACACCCTTCTAGGTCAGCAAAAAAAGGAAAAACAAAAGTGATCCTCATAAACCGTCATAATTAATGAATAAGTATAAATTTTGCTATATGTCAGATAATAGTATGGAACATTGACCTCACATTTGCCCTTCAATTGGTCAACAATTTTTGTTTTTAGCCATTAAACTTATGCCTATGGGCCGCGTATAAGTTCTTTAAAAACACTACAGGTGCGTAAACCCCTAAATTAAAGGGACCTCATTCAAAAGAAAATTATAATAGGACATAAAATTGTATGTTTTGTCTTCTAAATGAATTGGCTTTTATTTGTGGGGGTCTAGACCCTTCGAGTGAGCAAAAGAGAGAAGAGGAAAAAAGGTCCGGCAAACCATCATAGTTAGTGAACAAGTGTAAGTTTTATTGTCTGACAATATGAAATATTGACCTCACGTTTTGCCCTTCAAATGAATTAGCTAATAATTTTTGTTTTTAGCAATTAAACTTATGTCCGGTGGCTAGACATAAGTTCTTTAGAAATATAATAGGTACTTAGGCCCTTAAATTTGAGGGACCTCTTTTTTCGAAAAATTTAAAAAAAAAAGAAGCTATAATAGGACATAAAATTGTATGTTTTGTTTTCTAAAATAGATTAACTTTTATTTGTAGGGGTCTAGCTAGATTCTACGAGTAAGCATAAAATAGAGGAGGAAAGAGGTCCTAGTGAACCGTCATAATTAATAACTGAACAAGTGTAAATTTTGTTGTCCGATAGTATAAATATTGATCTTACCTTTTGACCTTCAAATGAGTTGGTTAATAATTTTTATTTTTTGGAAATTTAACTTATGCCTAGTGGTTGCGCATAAGTTCATTAGAAACTGAATTTATATCCTGATATAACTTTTAAACATTACGCTCTGTTAAAAATTTATTTGTAATGGGATAAATAATAAACATCAACAAAAGGCGAAAGTCCAAATGAATGTATCATGACATAATTGATACTGAATACATGTATCTAAACTATATATCTTCTTATTTTTTGAATATATTAGTGCATATATGTTACCAGATACATGTTTTTTTGATATCATATATATCGATGAAGGGTGAATAGAAGAGAACTTAGTTTTTTTTGGCTATGTATATTTAATGATCAGAAATATATAGGATCTGTCAAAATCGTTTTAAGCATGTTTTAATCCTTCATTTATGGGTTTAAGTTATATTAGATCTCATACTGTTCGAAAAATAGCACTTTCAATGCGAGTTTATTAGAGATGCACTGGTCGGATACAACATATCAAAAATTAATCTTGTTTAATTTGTTTTATTAAATAATTATTACCAATAATAGCACACTTAAAATTATTCGCTTTGTAGGGCCACTATTTCGCTTGAGGCGTAAACATGTTTGTTTTTATCAATATAATTTTTTTCGAGAATCATTTTAATGATTTACTTAGATTCGATTTAGATATGTAATTTCAAATTATGTCATGGATCGAATAACGTCACATCCTCTAGATGAAAAAGAAAACATATCTTCCATGATCTTTTCGATAACATGCTCACACTAGATGTCTCCTTGATTTAGTACAAATGGGGTCTTAATGTTTTCTTTTTTTGGTACGATAATAGTAAAAGCTAAGTGGAAACGATTGATTTTCTTCAACTACTTCATGTTACTAAGGTTCCCACCTTACATTTGTTTTAGGTATCTTTCACTTTTCTCAAAATTACTGTTGAATATGTGATCCATATGCTATTATTCGAATTGAATTACGTGGGTAGCTTGGAACAAAATTTGAATCTATTCAACCAATCAATTTGTTTTGTCAATTATTTCTCCGACCACTAGTAGAAGTTTAAGGAAAGAATCACGTGAAAAAAGTTGATGATTCATGAGCACATTTAACTCACTAATCTAACATAGTTTGACTCAAAATTAAAATAGAAAAAATTATGATCTAAAACATGATAGAGTGTAATTATTTGATAATATTTGTTACCTAGTTTTGATAGATAGAATTACTTGATACATATTGTTGAAAGGCGACAGTTATCATAGAAGAAAATTGTCCCATAAAAATAATAATTTTGTTACCTTAAAGTAAATGTCATAACATATGTACGGAGTATAAAATTAACTTTTTACATTTAAAAATGTCATCTTTATTAGAATGAACTTTAAAAGAACTATTCGATACAACCATTCGTTAGATCAAATTTGCATGAGTAATACTTCGAAGAGAATGAGACTAAAATGACTAGGCTTATCTAAGTGTGTGTTTAATTCTATGTGCTTAGATACCTTCATGGCTTGACCTAGTCTTGTTCTAATTCTACTTCTCATTGTAAGTTGAATAGTTGATCACCTCGAGCTTCACAAAGGATCAACAAGTACAAGCTTGGTAAAGTTTTTCCTATTAGTTATGTTAGAATTAGGGGCGTCAAAAATGAATTCAAACACAGGTAACTCAATTGAGCCCAATTCAATTTTTAATTTCAATTCGTTTTATAATTCTTTACTAAGATATGTTCCTATATTAAATAAAGGTATGAAATTATTATATATTTAACATTTTTAGGACTTGTCTATCCATTTGTTACTTTTTGTTAAGAAAAATCTTTACTGAGAATTCAAATTGTGATTATAAAAGTTAAATATCAGTATGTTAAAATTATTGAGATTAATCGGGTCAAATTGGGGGTGGGGGGGGGGGGTCAAGATCCAATCTGTTTTTTAGCCCATTTGAACCAACTCATTTGAGCTCAAAGTAAACTTGGGCGGGTCAAGACCCAACCCGATTTATGTCTCAACCCATTTTATAATATCTCCAATTTCAACCCAACCCATCCATTTGACTAGACTCGTTAATTCCTACCTATTAAAGAAAGAAAAAAAGGAAAACAAAGAAACCACTCTATAATAAGTAATTGCTTAGCATAGCGTATCATTGGTGATGTAGAATATGTCAAAGTATTTTACCTTAGTCCTATAATTAGTCAGGACGAATGTCGATGTTTACTTTCTGGATTCATGAGAACTTAATAATTTCTGACTAAATTTTATTTATGTATTAAAATATAATATACATTAAATATTATAGATTTCTAAATGTGAACTTCTTGTATATATTTTAACTTAAAGTTTAGTATAGAAATAAATTCACATATAATAAATTTGGATTAATTATGGACCCTAAGGGCATATTCATAAAATCGAAAAACAAAATTAGAAGAGAAGGGCCCAACCGGGTTCGAACCGGTGACCTCTTGATCTGCAGTCAAATGCTCTACCACTGAGCTATGGACCCTTTGTTGTGTTTAAATAGAAGATTTAGTTTATATCTAAACTTATATTAAGTCAGTAAGTTTTATGATTTGGACGCATGACACCAACTTGCTCTTTATCTTTTGAAGCATTTATCAGGAGTCAGGACTCCTATATTTATCCAATATATATGATTATTTTGTATACTTTGGAAAAAAACGAGGAATCTTCACTATTTACGACACATTTACTATTTACTTTTTCTATCAGATATACAAATATACAAAAGGTAAGTTAATTGTGTTGCCAAGGGATGTTGTGGAGTAAAAATTACTGGATATCCAAATTAATGTTACATGTAGAGATTCGAAGAGGGAATTAATCAAAATTGATCAAGCATCACCACGTTCTATAAAGCTTGGTCTCTGTAGACACATAAATTGTATTGAATCAAATTTATACAAAATTTAAATTAAATTCATGTTTATTTGGGCTGAATAATTAATTTGGACTTTAATAAATAAGTCTATCTTATTTAAATTCAAATTCAAGGTTCATTTCACCTTGAAGTCCAAACTCATGTCACCTGTCACAGCGACTATGTATCCAAGACCAACAAGGCGGTGTCACGTGTCCAAATGAAGTGTTAGTCCCAGTCAAGTGCAAGAATCAATCACAACATGCCAAGTGTCAAAATGACATCCTTTGGCCAATCATATGCAACGTTGTCCACCCCCTACAACTATAAATAGGGGATGGACATGACATTCTAGAGGGATGAAGAAAGCTATTCAACAAGCATTCGGCAAATTGGAGAAAGCTACAACATCAACCTCATAGCTCTTCGAAAGAGTGTTCAACAGAGTTCTTTCCGGAGATCAACTTGAAATGACGAAGCGTTTTCTATGTCCCGGGGATCGATAACATCTCATCCAACAATTCCAGAAATACGCCATTAAAGGCCCTCGAATCACGGAGAAACTTAGTAGAGAGAATCAAGAGAACAACGGAATCGTACTCACAACGATTCATTAATAAAATCACATTTTTCTTTTATTTATTTTACTTGTAATCGACTTTCAGCGCATAAGGAAATTTGTTGCGAACAGTCTCTACATTTGCTTGGCTAAATTTTGTGACATAACAAAAACACCCCCTATTAAACACAAACATACTATAAATCAATAAAATGGGACGAAGGACTAAAACATTAGTGTAATTAATTGGTTTAATTTGGAAATAGAGATTGTAACTAGGTATCTATACAATAAAAATACTTTGCTCAATATATAATTCTCAGAGAATGTTAGGACTTAGGAGATATTCACTTGTGTAAATCCACCACAATTGGTAATTTTTCTTTAAAAAAGATATTGTAGGTACTTTATATATAGTTATTAAAAATAATATATTTTTAGTGATATTTGACAATTTTCATAAATGTCCCTAGTAATAATTCCATTAATGAAATTCCTGCCTTTGTCATAATCATAGTAATAATCCCCCATTTAATCTGCCCTTGTCATAATCATTGTGATAACCGCCTATTTAATCAAGAACTTCTAAAAAAACAGAAAAAAATGAATAGAGAAATAGAAAATACATATATTATTGCATGCTTTGCTAATACAAAGTTTCCAAGTACATAAAATTGTAACTAGTGAAAAGTGAAAACACATGCCTTTATTACTTTTGGAGGATCGGTACATCGAAAACATAAGTAAATACAAAGATTACAAACACCAAAGTACTCATAATCCAATTAAGATCTATGCTACATATACTTCATTCATTAATTCTTCATTGGCGTTAAATTGACGTGATACACTTCAATCATATTAGGGTAAAACAAACCAAAATTCTGTTCAGTACCAGCAGGCTTTTGATTCTCATTAAAGAGCGAAAATATATACGTCTCCGTAACTTTTCCAGGCCTTTTAGGAGTCCCTTTCCCAGATGCAACATGTGAAATCAAATTGTTAACATAGGTTTGAGCATTATCAATAGTTGCATAAACATCGCCACCACTCGGCCATCCTGTTTCTGAAATCACAACATCTAAACCTTCTTGTCCAACTTTCTCCAATGCAGCATACAGAGCGTCCACCATTGCATCGAACAAGTTGTTGTATCTTAAATCTCCGTCAATAACATTGTCAGCCGTATTTTTAACAAGTGCATAGTCTAACTGAATATGTTCAGGACTTGAAGCGTACGCAAAATAAGGATACACATCAGCCAATAACGGATACTCTTTTGTAGCTAAAAATTGCGCAATTGGTTGCAAAAATTGAATAGATTCCTCCGTGAACGCCCCTTGCGAAGGGGGATACGAGGTTCCCAATACCTGTAACGACACTGTTGTCGTTACAGGTATATTAAGGTTAAGCGCTTTGAGCGCTGAATCCAAATTTTGTATAGCTCCTAGTACAAAACTAGCTAATTGTCCGGGTATTACTTCATTACCCGCGGAGATATATGCAAAATTTACGGATGAAACATGTGGAACGACGTTAGTAATAACCCAATTTGTCGCAAAATTTAAATCACTTGCAAGTGGTTGCAGATCTTCATTCCTAGTACCAAGAATTACAGAAATTCCAGAACCTTCTAGTGCTTTTAACACGTCCGGGTTCGGATCGAAAATTCGGGTTTTTTGAATGTTTATGGATTTCAATAAATTGATCACCTGTGTTGGTGGTGGCAGATTGTCTCCTAGAAACCCATAGTTCACACCAATTCCTTCAACACCTTTTTTGAAGAAAAAAAAGAATTAGTATATGATTATACATATATTATATATATATATCGACTATTTTTAGTTTAATCAGTTGAAAACATACCGGATCTTAAAGTTACACAAGCAAAGAGAAATAACAAGACGCAAAGACGCTGCATAATTGATATAATATAAATATATTAAGAGCTTTCTAGTTTTGATTGACAAACAATGAGAAATGGTCATATTTATACGTGTGATGTTGTGATGAATTAATATTTGTGTACTAAAACAGTAAATATTTTTAATTATGTGTGAATCCTTGTACTAAAATAACATAAAAATATATATTTTACTATTAAAGGTGGATCTTTATTTAATTATCTTGCCTATTTTTATTTTGGCATGATAAGGTGGATTTTTGTTTTATTTTTTTTGCTAGATTTACTTGTCAAATTTTGATTACATTAAGAAAATAGTAATTGATAGTAGTAAATTTATTATTTATTTTCATTGACTGATAAGATCACAAACATATTTACTAACTATATTTTTTTTACGATATTGATCAAATTCAGCTCGCTAAAAATATAATTCAAGACGTCCATCATTCTAATAATTTAATGTAGGGTTGTCTGCTTTACTTATACAATATTCTTTTCTGGTTATACAAAGTTATAGTTATCAAACAAAAATATGATTTTTCTTTTGCTTTTTTAGTTTAACAAAAATAACAAGTAAAAGTAAAAAAAAATTTAAAAAATTATTTACAAAATAGATCCTAACGGAAGGAATATTTATATATTTTTTACCTCTTTCGCATGAGATGGTGGATCTTTCTAATTTGTTGCCTTATTTAGCAAAAGTATTTAAGTTATAATTATTAGTGCATGCTACAAATAAGGACAGACTATCTATTGGGATTTAAACCAAATTAAGTCATTATTTAAACTAATTCATCAAAATAATATGTTTTTAATTTTTTTTACAAAACTAGTATAAACGTATTTCTGAGTAACGTTTTAGGGTATTTTTATTTTTAAAATTCAACGGACAAAAACTGACGGAGCTGACGACGCTAAATGAATAAACGTACTCCTGAGTAACGTTTTACACCTAAAACGTTAGTCAGAAGTACGTTTATTGAGAATCCAATCACGGTCCACTAAATTCAATCTTGCAAATGTAGAGTCAAATCCTGCAGATTTAAAACGTTACAATGAATAACATTTTACACCTAAAACGTTATTCAGGATAACGTTACTCGTTAATCTTTTGCAATGATGTCGTTAGTGTATAAATTTACCCTTCAGGTGAGTTTTCTAGTGTGAATAATAAGCATTGTGCTCCTATTTTTTGTCAAGTACACAACTAATACAAGATTAGAGAAAGATTGATACCTCCCAATGGTTATAATACGATAAAATTTACAAACTATATGAATGATCAAATAACCAAATAGATAATTAAAAAATTGCAAAATTTATATCTTTTAGCTGATTAGAGGTGGTGGAAGTATAACCCCCCATCTTAGCAAAATTGCTTTCCATAACCACTGGAAAACACAAACCAAGTACAAAATAATTGAAATATGCATGATGTGTTGCTACTGTTCTTATTGATAATTAAAAAGTTTTCTGAGTAATAAAACATGTTGCTACTGGACAACAGTTCTTATAATTGAGACATTAACACAAAATGCAAAGGGACTACAACTTGTAGCTACTCATCTCATCTCATCCACATCCATAAAATCTTATACCACAAATCGCAACATAAAACTCATCTCATACCATAAATATATATAGTTACATAAAATCTTATAGCACCTGCGTAGAGTACATCATTTACTGAACATATGTTTGAATATTGCTAAGACGGGGGGTTATACTTCCATCTCTAATCAGCTAAACACATAAAGATGGGGGTTTTAGGTGTAAAACGTTAAGTAACATTTTAAAATTTCAGGATTTAAGTCTGCATTTGCAAGATTGGATACAGTGGCCCGTAACTGGATTCTCAATAAACGTACTCCTGAGTAACGTTTTAGGTGTAAAACGTTATTCAAGAGTACGTTTATTCATTTGACGTCGTCAACTCCGTCAGTTTCTACCCGTTGAATTTTTAAAATAAAAACACCCTAAAACGTTACTCAGAAATACGTTTATACTAGTTTTGTAAAAAAAATTAAAAACATATTATTTTGGTGAATTGGTTTAAACAATGGCTTAGTTTGGTCAAAAATTCCTATCTATTTTAATATGAGTAGGTAATTACTTAAGAAAAAATTATCTAAATACATAATTTATTTTACTATATTTTTAAAAAAAATTTATCGTTTGAAAAAAATATTATTATTTTTTACAATGTATGGAATCATTACATTGTATGTTGTATCAGTGGGATCGTCAAAGTTGAAAGGAAATAAAAATAAAATGTAATTAAATTTTTAATACTATGAAATTAGTGTGAAATCTACATTGATTATTCCAAATCCATTTATGAGTTATGACCAGTGGGATCTCCAAAGTTGATCTTGGTAATTGACCAGAAGTACAAATTGAATTATTTTATTTTCTCCATTTATTTTTAATCGTTCATATTTGATTTACACATTATTAAAAAATAACAAAGAAAATATTAGTATTTTTATTATATCAATCATACTAATTCCAAGTCATCTTAATGTTGTGAGGCGAATGATTTTTAAAAGAATGAGAAAATAGATATAAAATGGTAAATAGTATAATGCTTGATTTGAAAATTCATACTCCCTCCATTTCATATTAATTGAATTGAGGTGTTTTTTTTTTTTTTAAAAAAAGTATATTTAAGATATGAATTGAACATAATTTTTCATTTTTATCCTTATTAATTATTGTCAAATTTATTGAAGTTATCACATTGAAAATCCCAATGATAGGTAAAATTGGAAGAACACTCTATAAGTAGTTTTGAAAACTGAACAATTAAGTTAATTTGAAAAATGAAAAATGTATCAAAAATTCAATTAATATGAAATGGAGGGAGTATTAGAGACTTGTTAGGAACAAATTCCCCTTTTGTCTGATAAGTTTTTCAAATCTCCATAGTATAATGCGCACCCCACCGAAAAAATATTTATTCTGAGGGACTAAAAAGGGAAACTTACGTAAATATACTATAATAAAAAAATATTTACCATTTATATCAATAACATTTTTTTTCACTTGACCACTTTTAATTCACTTATAATACAAGTTTAATACATATTACAAAGATAAATTTATTATCAAGTATAATACAAGTTTTAATGATGGATAATACATTTATTACACATTTTAATACACTTATAATACAATGTGATAATTTTTTACCAAACTTAACATAATATATTTCAAAAACAATTATAATTCAAATATATTGCATACACAATTCACTTCTAATACATATTACAGATTTATCACAATATTACTATAAATGGTAATAAACAAAAAGTATCACTAAAATCAGTAATTATTTTTAAAAATGTATTTATTCATGTAATTTTTCCAATTAAAAACCAACACAACATATAGCTAAAAGTTAAAAAAAAACGGTTGGCCCAACCCAATTCAACCCTTCATCTAAAAAGGCTTCCAAAACCCTAACCCAATAAGCCTTAAGCGGGTCGAAGATGCCCCATGGGCCAACATTACAATTTTTTAGGAAGAAAATCCATGAGATAGTTATCGAGTAAATTTCATAAATAACAAAGATAATGACATAATAAGGATCTATAGCTATTATTTCGGTAATTGTGCTTTATAATTATAATTTCGTTTAATATGAAGGCTATGGTTTGTATATTTCACTTACATGTTCATATATATCGTTTGTGAATATACAAACAAGGGGAATATATGCAAATGGAGGCTACATTTTGTATATTTTGCTTGTGAATACACAAACATGGTAATTATATACTAATTCTATGTTTATCCGTTTAGGGACGGACTTTTCATAACTTTATTTGTATATTTCGCTTGTCAATATACAAACATGGTAATTTAATATGATCCTTTTCATAAATCGTATACAAATAACTAGGATAAACATATACCAATTCTAAATTTAAACTTTGTAAAATTATAGCCACGAATTAAAAAAATAGTCGAAATTCTAACTACATTACATAATATACTTTTCAATAGTTAGATTTGGGAGGAAGAAAAACTTTTTAATGTTAAACGTAAATAGTTTTTTTTGTTTTTCAAATATGTTAAATTTTTTATGCGTAGTTAATTTTCTTTGAAGAGTTAAAGCTGTCACATTTTCTCCTAGAAAAATTCTAGTTATACTGCAAAGTGCAAATATTGAAAACTTTGATAAAGCATCATTTTTAGTATTTTTGTTGTATACACGCATACTAAATATCCTAAATGAACTTGATATCACCATTAATCTGGCGTCTCGGAGCATTTAAATATTTATGTTAAAAAAATTTCACGAGGACTTTCATAATGAGTTGCGAAGCATTACGAACAATTCCATCATCTTTTTAGCAATATTTTTGCATGTACAAAGTCAACTTTTAGAAATTAAGCGTCTTTCTTGTTTTTCCGTGTGTATTAGCTAATGCGACTGGTGTCTCGGAGCACCCAAAACTTTTTGAAGAAAAACTTTATAAAAATCTCCGTAATGAGTTGGAGAAGCATTACGTATAATCCCACCATTTTTAGGCATATTTTCATATTTACGAGTTAACTTTTAAAAATTACGCGACTTTCTTTGTTTTTCATGTGTAAGCCAATGGATCTGACACCTCAGATAACCCAAAAATAGTTTATAAAAACTTTATGAGGACCTCCGTAATGAGTTGGAGAAACATTATGGACAATCCCACCATTTTTTTCAGGTATATTTTCGCATTTAGAAGCCAATTTTTATGATTTATGCACTTTCTTAATTTTTCGTGTTTATAATGCTCTGTGCCCATAGATCTGACGCCTTGGAGTACCTAAAGTTTTATGAAATAACTTTATAAGGACTTCTGTAATAAGTAAGGGAAGCATTACCTACGGTCCCACCATTTTTATTAGGCATATTTTCATAATAGGTTATTAATACCTTTATCAGCCAAAATTATAATATTTTTTCTATATATTATAGGTTATTTATTAGAATTTATTTGTAAATAAACAGAAAGTTTTATTTTTACTTATTTTTTTTAATAATTAAATTATAAAATTTAATATACATGAAACTACGCCCTCTAGATCCATAAGACTTACGCCTATGTCTCGAGACTTACATCTCGCCTCACGCCATCGCCTTTTAAAATACTGATTGCATGCGTACTCAAGGGCCAGAGGAGGCCAGCCTCATGATGCATAAGGATTGGGGTTTACTATCCTCCGGTCTTAAATGAGCAGAAAATTTCTAGCTCAGCCTCACTCATTAACAGTTTGGGATTGGGTTGGTCTGGTCTTATGGATCAAGTCCATTTTGACGGATATAAATATTATTAGTTGACTTCGAAAAAAGAAAAATTCTATAAAAGATTAAAAAAATTAAAATCATGGGATTAAGGATGGAATTATAGAGCTTAAAGAATGATTAAGAATTTCGATCAAAATAAGTTGAAGTTATTTCGAAAAGAATTAGGTCAAGCGTACAAGGATGAAAAAAATCTACGGAAAGCAAATTTTTAGAATTTCATGGTTTTGGAATGAAGATAAAAATACTTTTTTCATACGAAAAAAATCTAAAGACCAAATTATAGTTGTTTGATGTCAAAGTGGCCAAAACAAAAAAAAAGATTGAGAAAGTATTTCGATTTGGACACTTACAAGTCGCATAGATTTAAAACACGTCATGAATTAATAGAGTAGAAAAAAATTAAATATAGTTTGAAGTGCTTGAAAATTTTAGAGTTAGCATATACTCAATACTAAATGATAATAAAAAGTAAATTGACCAAACTATAATATTTTCTGCATTAATTATAAATATATTTAAGGGAAGTGGGAGTGCTTACTATCATATATCATAAAAAAATAATTAAAAAATAGTGTTAATGTCCATTTCCTCATGGGGGATCACTACCTCGTAAGTTGTTAGCTTTTTCAAAATTTGTCTATTGACCGTTTACGTCTAAAATTAACTTTTCATAAATATAAGGATAAATGCGTAAGTACCCCCTCAATCTATGCCCGAAATTTCAGAGACACACTTATACTATACTAAGGTCCTATTACCCCCTGAACTTATTTTATAAGTAATTTTCTACCCCTTTTAGGCCTACGTGGCACTGGTTTGAAAGAAAAAATTAATCAATATTGGGCCCACAACATAATGCCACGTAGGTCAAAAAGGGTAGAAAATTATTAATAAAATAAGTTCAGGGGTAATAGAATATTAGTATAGTATAAGTGTGTCTTTGAGATTTTGGACATAGGTTGAGGGGGTACTTGTATCCCTAAATATAACTATCTATAAATGTATGAATATATTTACTATTATATGTTATTGTGAATGCAATAAAACAAATTTAATCTATACTTTTGGACATATAGTAAAGAGGACACTAGGAAAATCAATTTTGTATAATGCATTTAATTCTATAATTAACTTTAATTCTATATGGAGTCAGTCCTTATGTGGACATGCATTAAAATTTTATATAAATACTTTCAAGCCCAAAATAGGAAAATATAAATAAGATAAAAATCATCCATCTCATGCCCAAAAAGGCAAAAAGATTAAAAAATACCAACATTATAGGACAAACATTTAAATTAGCAAGAACTCACACATTATAAATACAGACATTCTCCCCTAATGCTTTGTAATCATCTTCACATTAATCCTCAAGAGAGTTCTTAAATCTTAATTAATCAATCATGCAACCAATGTTGTTATTTGTCTTTGCATCTGTACTCTTATTCTATGGTAAGCACTCTTCACTTTTTTAAACTGCGTTAATAACTTTATTTTTTAAGCGCATTATACTGATCTTTTTTTTTTTATTTGGTATAAAAAGGTGTTGAAGGAATTGGATTGAACTATGGATTTTTGGGTAACAATCTACCACCACCAGACCAAGTCATCAACTTCTTGAAATCGAAAAATATACAAAAAATTCGAATTTTCGACCCGAACCCCGACGTGCTAAAAGCACTAGAGAAATCAGCTATTTCAGTAATTCTTGGTACTCGAAATGAAGATTTACAAGCACTTGCAACTGATCCAACATTTGCAACAAATTGGGTACAAAATAACGTTATTCCATATGCTTCTCTTCTCGATTTTACACACATTTCAGTAGGTAATGAAGTGATACCAAGTCCATTAGCAAGTTACGTATTAGGAGCCATGCAAAATCTGGACGCAGCAATCATTGCCTCTGATTATTACATACCCGTTACAACAGCAATCTCTTTACAGGTTTTAGAGACCTCGTATCCTCCTTCGAACGGCACGTTCTCCGAGGAGGCCGCGCAATACCTACAGCCCATTGCACAATTTTTAGCTACAAAATATTATCCTTTATTGATTAACGTCTATCCATACTACGCTTATTCTGGAAATTCTGCTCAAATTCAGTTAGACTATGCGCTTTTTCTAGACACGGCTAGGATTGTGCCTGACGGAGCGTTGCAATACAAAAACTTGTTTGATGCAATGGTTGATTCGCTGTATGCTGCTTTGGAGAAAGTTGGACAGTCTAGTTTAAACGTTGTGGTTGCGGAAACAGGATGGCCAAGTGCTGGAGATGTTTATGCAACTATTGGAAATGCTCAAACTTATGTGAATAATGTGATTTCACATGTTTCATCTGGGCAAGGAACTCCAAAGAGGCCTGGAAAGGCTTTGGAGACGTATATTTTCGCTCTCTTTAACGAGAATCAAAAGTCTGATGGTATAGAACAAAATTTTGGTTTATTTTATCCTGATATGAATGAGGTTTACCATGTCAACTTTAATACCCTAGAATAATTAAATGTGTGTATATATATATAGCCCACTCGATCGAGGAAAATATTGTGTTTTCTTATGTAAATCGGTATAAAAGTTTTGTGGAAAATGATATATGTATGTATTTTCGAGCATATATTATTTGAGCTTCCTAATGTTTTTACCTCATGCTTTGATAACTCTTCTTCGCCTTGCTATTTAATTCATGGAAAAAGGGTCTGATATACCCCTCAACTTTGTCATTAAGAGCTGATATACCCCTTGTTATGAAAGTGGCTCATATATACCCCTACTCGTAAATAAATGGCTCACATATACCCTTTTCCTCTAACGGAAATGAAAAAAAATAATTTCAATCTAAATTTTTATTTTTTTTTCTAAAAAATATAATCCCATATGAGTAAATTTAATCCTCGTCAAACCTATTTTTTTGACTTTTTTTGTTTCAATGTCTAATTTATAATTATTATTTTGATAATCAAATTTATTTATGTTTCACTAATATTCTTGTAAAACTTATTGTAGATGACCAAATTTTTTCTTCGAATACGAAACCAAATTACAATTACACACAAAAATAATAGTTCAAAATTTTTTTCTTTAAACTAAGGAATGAAAGAAAAAAACAAAATAAGAATAAGAAACTCAAATAATTATAATAAAAGAAGTCAAAAAATAATTTATGTATGAAAAAAATTAAAATATACCTTAAACTTTGATAGAAGAATCATATATACCCTAAATAATTTTTTTACAACAATTAGAAGTAATAAATATAAATTTAAAACTAATTTTTTAACTTTCGTTAAATAAAGGGTATATGTGAGCCATTTTGTAACGGTAGGGGTATATATGAGCCGTTTGTATAAGGGTAAGAGCATATATGAGCCACTTTTATAACGAGGGTATATCAACTCCAAATGACAAAGTTGAGGGATATATCATATCCTTTTCTCTTAATTCATTGAGAAGAAATTTTGATAGAAGAAATCTTTCAATTCTACTATTTTTAGCTAAGAATTTTAATTTTGATCTTCTTTGATTACAATGTAAATGGTTTCATTCAGTCGATTATTTCAAAAGAAGTATAATTTTTTTTTTTGAGTATGGGGATTAAAATTAAACTTTTTGAAATCATCATAATCCATTGCTAGAAAACTTGAAATTAGCTTCGAAGTTTATCAATAATTTTGAGTTAATCCGTAGGATATTATCTCTTACCTAATTGGTTTTCATATAATCTGTCGCTAATCCATAGCTAAATAGAATTATCATAAAAAATTTAATATTTAGCTATAAATTTATTTATTTAGATCATTCAGTTTTTTCTTTTTGGTTTTCATTTGATTTGGTTAATGTCGTTACATTATTTTTTAAAGGTAAAAATGAATAAATGATATTTCTAGTACTCAAAAGGGGGAATCCTGACATTGCACTTCAATTTTTCGATGTATACTACCAAAGTATATATGTTAGATGATTTATGAGGATATGAGAGTGATCACATCACTTCATTGATACTTTCATATGTTTTTCCGTCTAACAAATGAAATATTTTTTTCACTTCGTGACGTAATTGAGATTAACTTGTATTCATTGATGGTGGACAAAAAGAATTACATCATTACCTAATGTTAGAAATATTTATTTCTTTTAATTTAATTATCATATTTAAAGATTAATGATTCTTTTAGGTTCTTTTTTTTAAAGACGCTCTATAAATTAAGATTGTTTTGAAATAATGTTCAAATATTTTTTATACTATCGACTTTGAGTATTACTTAAATAAATTGAAATACATATGAATGTATATGGATCAAAGTTTATTTTCAATTAATTTTGGTATTGTCGATAAAATGAACTAAGAAGAGAAAAGTTGAAGCAATGAAAGCATCTATACAAAAACTTTTTCATGTTAGAAAGAATACTTAATAAGTTATGAATAATTTTTTTTTATGAAATCAATTAGTCGAGATTTTCAAAAAAAATAAAAATAAAAAGTTACCATTGATGATTGTCTCAAATTGCTTCAATGGTATTGATGGGGAATGAGGAAAAAATAATGAGTACAAGAAAATACTGCAAAGAATCTTCTTATCTTTGGCAACCAAGAAAAATCCTAAACAAACTCATACAATTAATTTAGAGTTCAAGTTATCATATAATACTTTTATTATTATTATTATTATTATTATTTTTATTATTATTATTATTTAAATATTAATAATAAGTAATATATTTTAAAAAATAAATATTTCTAAAAATGAGCTGATGGTGTAATTTGTTTTGTTCACTGTCCGTGGATACAAGTTAATCTCATTCAATGAATAATCATCCGTTTTTAAGCTTTTCTTTTTCTTTAATAATGAAGAATCTATTTAGAAGCAAAAGATTACAGAGGAGGACCAAACCTTACCTCATACAAGAGTAGCTAGAATGGTAAGCCACTCTTACTATTTTAGCTTCCAATTATAAAGCAAAAGAGGAAGATTGTTCCTAGTACAATTAGGCTTCCAAAAAAAAATCTAGGATAGACTTACTTAGTACCATTCGAGAAGAGCTCAACCAGGATCGAAGATAAAAGTGTTTTTCTTTAGTCTGATTCTAAAGTTTGAACGAGCTTCTTCATCATTCTTCATATAGTGACTACAATGTTCCTTGGTAAGTGTATAGTTTCATTGAAAGAAGTCTTCTTCTTTTTTTCATATCGAGCTCCGCAAAGTTGGCCAAGAGATCAATAATGTTATTTCATTAATTCCCTGAATATGAGAGTCCGTAGCCTAAAGGGTATAAAATGTTAATAAAAATTCCAAAACGGTATATGAATATTTATTTTAACCAAAAGGGCAAAATCACTGGAAGGGCAGCGATTTCGCTCGCCAGAAAAAGTAAAATCACTGCCTTAGCAGCGATTTCCAAAACAAATTTTTGTTAATGATTTTTTAATAAATCGCTGCCTAATCAGCGATTTCTTCAACTTTTTAATGATTTTTTAAAATAAGTAGCAATCAAAATTTTTCTAAAAAATTGATTTAAAAAAATAAAAAATAAAAATTGGAGACAAATCGCTGCACTTCCTAATTTCTTTTTTTTTTTAATTTCAAATAAAAAATTAAGGAAATCGCTGCTTAGGGAGCGATTTATTAAAAAATCATTTTAAGATAAAATTTTTGGAAATCGCTGCCAAGGCAGCGATTTCTTTTTATCAAATTTTTTCCGACGACAGAAATCGTTCCTCTTTTAGCAATTTTGCCCTTTTGGTTAAAATAAAAATTTATATACCATTTTAAAATTTTTGTTAACATTTTATAACCTATAGGCTCCGGACTCGAATATATGAATGAACTGAAAAGTTCCCTCTAAAGTCATATTATGGATGTCATTACTTTCCTTCTTAATTCTCCATTTTGTAGTTGCAGCTTTGTTTATCATGTTAATCACAATCAAGAAATCGGATTCTATAGTAAGAACATTGAAACCGTGATCAATACACCATTTTAATCCAATCTTGATAGCTATTTGTTGTGAAAGTTGTTAAAAAAAACCATGCCTGAGAAAAAGCCTAATCTATTTAATTGTTTTCATTGTCAATTGTTTCATTGTTATTTGTTTCCTATCGTTATCGTTAATCATGTTTAACAAGCACTCTTATGAATTATTTAGTCATCTCAAACTGCGTATCTTTGAACCACATTAGCAAATTAAATTATACCGACTTAAGAGTAATTATCAACCTATTCTTGATAAATATACCCTGAACTATTGTAAATGCTATGCAGATATCTTCCATCATATGCATTTGTTAGGGGTATACAAAATCGAACCGAAAACCGAACCAAATCGCAAATCGAGTCAAACCGAAAAAAAGTCGGACTAGTGGTTTGTTTTGACTTGGTTTGGTGTTGGGAAAAAAACCCGACTATATTTGGGTTGGTTTGGTTTCAACTGAAAAAAACCAACTCGAGAACAAACCAACCCGACATTATATATATAATTTTAAAATTTTATTTTATACGTAAAAATACCTATTTTGATATAATTCTTAAGTATCTCTTATACTTTTTCACAGTTTTTATCTTTTAATATATTTATTTCATGTTTGGAAGTTAGAATTCTTATCATCTAATAAAGATTATATATCATACATGTTGGTAATTATAATAAAGTTTAAATAATAATTAAATTAATATTAATGCAAAAAGAAAATCAATTCAAAACTAAGAATAACAATAATATTGAATATTTATTTTTTAGTTTTACACAGCTTTAGACAATTAAAATACATGATCTAATTTTACTTTCTTTTAATATTTAGTCATGTAACTAATACTTGATAAACTTATTTTAGTATGATTTAGTACTTTAAATTATGATCAATTTCATTATGACTTATTAATTTGCAATATTTTTTACGCGATTTTATTATTATTTTTTGTTGGATATTTTAGTGTCATTAATCATATCATATTTTTTGTTATTTTCTTGAGAAATAACTTAGATAGTTGCATTTTGGTAGGACTAAAGAAATATTTGATGTACAAGTAAATTATATGTTTGCATGAATACTTTATCGAAAAAACCCGAAAACCCGAAGAAATCCGAAATTGAAAAACCCGAGTTTTACTGGTTTGGTTTGGTTTATAAATTCAAAAATCCGACACAAATGGTTTGGTTTGATATTTGAAAAAATCCGAACCAACCCGGTCATGTACACCCCTTAGCTCTTGTCGTCCAAAAACTAGAGCACATATGCCCTTCACGCTAACGGAAAACTAAATAGAGAGACATGGCGCAATCTTATCCGTCGATCCAATATTTAATAAATATCGGGTCAGTGGATAAGATTATGACTCATGTATCATACCATTTATGATAGTAGCGGTATATTTGTCTTTGCCCTTTTTCTTATGGAGAATAGAATTTAGCTTAAAGCTTGTCAAGAATATTGTACGTCCTTAAGGATATTCTACCCATAGAGTAAATATTATTATTAGACATATCCCCTAGCATTCAAAAGTTCTTTTAATAATTGTGTTTTTTGATTCTTGAAGTTAAGAGTTTTTAAAGAGATAAGCACTCGGAAGACTAGTTATGCATGTGTTTTGTTATGAACTTCACTTAGAAAAAAAAGTTTCAAATTTTGCAAGTGCAAACTTGAAATACCTCTCAAAATTTGCTTTACAATCTTTAGGTAGTCGTTTCTACACGAATTAATTGATATTTGAACCAAAAAAATAATAGAACTTGATATTGAGTAAAGCAAAGGTATTTAGAAGTTAAGATTGTGTGTTAATTAGGACATAAAACAAAATTAAACTTTTGAGAGTGAAATTTTTTTTATAAAAAAAAAAATCTCAAAACCTATTTTTGGAACTTCAAAATTTATACTTCCAAGTTTAAAGTTGAAATAATTGACTACATTAAAAAATCACTTATTTGAAATAATTAATTGCAGCTACTATTTCAAATATTTGATACAAAATTTATGAATAAAATATAACACTCCCAATAAGATATAGGTTAGGATTCCTATCTTGATTAGCGAAAAAGTAAAAAATAATATGTTACATTTTTCAATTTATAATAATTGAATTTCTTTTTATCCTTGATACAACTATATGTATTCACATTATTATTTATAGCCAATATTGTTTAATAGAAATTGTGTCCAATTAAATATTATCACTTAAATTGAAATGGAGCAATTAACTTTGTACAAGTTTCATTAAGTAAAGTCCTTTTCTAGGCTAGTGTGTTTCATAGGAAGGAAATTTTTTTGATGATAAATGTTTTTTTGAAAAATAAGTCTATTTTAACTTACTTTTTGATGTTTGGTTGATGAGTGGAATCTGACATTTAATTGGACCCAACTCCAATCCCAACGTCGAACTTGGACACAACTTCAATAATTGACCTGGGATCCAACCGCGACAACCAACCCAAGATTTGACTACAACTCCTGACCTAGGGCAAAATATTGAACTAGACGTGAATCTGACCCCGATATGAACATCCGCCCCGTGACTAATCCAGAATCCAACGCCGTCACTCGACTCTGGACCCGACCTCAACCCTCAAATACGAGACTCAATCATTTGGTGCCAAGATCCGACCCTAACACTCGACTCCGACCTGGGCCTAACTTCCAATCTGGATGCGACCATGAGACTCGACTTCTGAACTTGAATTTGATCCCGACACCTTACTTCTGAATTAGGATCCGACTCTAACACTTGACTTGTACACCTGAATCAAGATACGACCCTGACACCTAGGAATCCAACTTTTGAACTAGAATTTGGTCTTGACATTCGATTCGAGATTCGGCATCCAAATGAGTATCCACCCCAACACCCTACCTCTACATCCGATCCCGACTTGAATTTTGAACCCGACACTTGATTTGGGACCCCATTTCAACTTTCAACTCAAAATTTGACTCTGAAACTGGACACGGAACTCCATTCTAACACCTAACTTTGGACCCAACAACCAACTCGATCAGGATCCAACCTTGAATTCCGACATGGAACTCGCATTCACATCGGGATCTAACTCCGATATGATCTGAGTATTGAGTTTCGAATTGAGGTCGAAAGTTGGGTTCCGAATTGAGAATCAAAAGTCAAATTTAGGATTAGTATTGGAAATAGATATCTGAGACTTAGAGTTAAGATCAAAAGTTAAGGTGTTAGGTTGAAAAAGAGCTTTCAAAAATATTTTCATTATTTTTTTTTAGAGATAAGTCATTTTCCTTAAACTTCTTTTTTTAGAGATAAGTCATTTTCCTTAAACTTGAGAAAAATAAGTAATTTAAAAAACATTTCCAAAGTATTTAAGTCAATCAAACATGATAAATTTGAAAAACATTCTCTAAAAAGCTTCCCATCACAACTGCCAGAATGACGGTGTTAATGAAGACAAAAATGAAAATTTTGCAATAGGAAAAGTTTCACAAGGAAAACAAAAAAAAGTTTAATTAATTGAAAAAATTTCACATGGAAAAAAAAAATCACTATCAGAAAGTAACGTTTATCTATTTTCAGTTCTGCAAAGTCAAAATACAAAATCAAATAAATTTTAGTTTGACAACATTTGAAATGCATTATTTACTATTTTGTTTTGCGGCTTCAACTAATTGAGTAACTATCCAGATTTTAATTTTAAATAAATTAATGTGGTTCGATTTGAACTCTTAAAATTGGTTAACCTAACCATATACAAACAAAACATGTGTCCCACGAAATTTATATATTTAGGACTGAATGAATTAAATATATATTTTATTGATAATTTAATATTATTTATAAATATCTGTAGAACTTATAGCAATAATAAATTCCTTGACAATTAACTAATATTATTAAAAACTTTAACATTTTTTTTATTAACATATATTTATTACTACTAAAAATTAATGTATCGTGAATAAAAAAAATCAAATCAAACACATCAATAAAAGAGAAAAATTAAACAATATTATGATGAGTTGGGACATGATGTGGACTGTTGCAATAAGAGTCCATATGCATAGTATTAGCCACTAGAACGTGCATATATACAAGTTTGTGGACTGCAATTGATCAGCAAAATTGGCTAAGACCAAATCCACGTCCACAGGGTTCATGTATCTAGCTTCTCAAGTTAGGGTTTATGTATCTAGTGCTTTTTATTAGCTTGTGAAAGTTAGTTAAGAATCAAAGACGACAATTTTATAAATTTTAAATTCTAATTATTTTATAATAAGTATAAAATTGAAATTAAAAGTATTGAGTTTGATCGGATTTATAATCAACACTATAGTTTCGTCTCTGGGTATTAAATAGTTTCATGATGTATTTTTGTGCTTTGCTTCTTATTGTGAAATGTTTTTTTTTATTATTATGTATAGTATCGGTCTTCCTATGTATTATATTAAGTAAAATATTATATTTACATGCACACATAAAAAATATCTTGTGAAGTATATCATCAAGGACCGCATATAAATTAATGAGATTAATCTACTCTTCATTAAAAGTATTAGAAACGGGAATCTCACATATAACCGCTTAAAAATAGCTTAATTATTCTCTATAGTTATAATTTGATAATTACAATTCGTAGCTACATATTATATGAAGGAGAGAGGCGAGAGAGATTGGGATAGAGAGGAGAGAGGCGAGAGAGAGGGGGGAAAGAGTGGGAGAAAGGTGAATTGTATATGTATATCGGTTAAATAATTATATATTATACATTTATATTTGTATATATGGTAAACAAGAGTGGGAGAGGGAGGAGAGAGGCTACGAGACTGGGAGAGGGAGTAGAGAAGTGAGCGAGACTGGGAGAGAGAGGAGAGAGGCGAGCAGGAGAGGGCAGAGAGTGGGAGAGAGGTGAATTGTATATGTATATAGATTAAATAATTATATATTATACATATGTATTTGTATATTTAGGCGAATTATACATATGCAAAATAACTAATTATACAAACTCGAAGTCAGTCCACGTAATTAAAAATTAATATTAATCGCAAGTGATAATTATAACAAATTATAACTATAATAAGTAATTAAATAATATAAATTTACTTTATTACGTAATTTTTCCTTAGTGAAGTTTGTACGGTTGGTAGCTCGTATGGTCAAAAACACATGTCGAACTCACTATATATGGGCTTCGAGAAGTTCTTTTCTATGATATACTATCTCTCATATCATAATAATTATTATTTGTCCGTGACCCACATTTTTTGTATTTTCTAAAAAAAAAAATTGCTAATTTTATTCATTTTATTTTATTTTATCTAGAATGTGGATGATATATGCACATAGGTCACTTAGGAGTTGTTTGGCAACTTGTAGAAAGACAAACTTTTATGCATTAATTTTTGTATAAGTTATACAAAGTAAAGTTAAACATGTATCAATCAATACAATATTTGATTTGTAATTCAACTATATCACATAATTAATATATATAAAAATTAATAAAGAATATTTTTACATATCTTATACCGGATAAAAAATCATATATCATACACCTATATAACTAATAATTATATAATTAATAATTATATAATTTTAATCAGCTATCAAATAATAATTTAATTTAGGTACCTCAATGCAATAAACATGCATGCATTTATATTTTTTTTTCCCCAATAATAAATCACTTTAGCCCAATTAATTGGCTTCTAGAAATTGGATATCCATTTTGTGTTCTCTTTTTTTGTTTTTTGGAAAAGCACCGACTCTCTCTCTAATTTGTCCTACCTCTATTCACATTAGATTATTTAGTAGGTATTTGAGCATGAGTTTATATATATATATATATATATATATATATTTGAAATATAAAGTTAAAAGAAAAATCAATCTAAAATATTAAGTTGTGTTTTAATGTATTTTTAAGCGAATATTAAATTATTCAGCTATTTATTTTGAATGACCTTTTTATTGATATATATAATAAATGAACCTTAAAAAAAATAAGTACAAATAAAAATGGTTATATGCTCTAACCTTACAAATTTTATTAAGATCAAACACTTCTATTACTTCTGGTAAACATGTAAGAAATACGAACTTGAAAGAATCAAAATATACTCTATATGATTATTACAATATTTATAATATATTCTATAATGATTTACAAATTAATATACCAATAATATAAAATAATAGACGTAAACTCTTTCTTATTACTTTATTGCATTTTATTTTATGTTTATAGAAGACTATAAATGTTTGACTAAGTCAAATAATATTATTACTACTATATTATCACTAGTAAGCAAAATATTGTAGAATTAGAGTCCCTATATAAGATTGCAGTTAGGTTAGTGGTATTTGCAATCATAGTCATTATATCTCTAGCATTGACTTTAAAATAAAAAAAAAAAGTTGTAGGATTTCTAATTAAGTTCAATTAGTTGCTATTTTGGGCTTTGCCATATGATGGGGACAAATATAGATTCAATAATAATTGAGAAACTGTGAGACCTAAAATGTCTAATCAAGGAAATGGAAGAACAGAAGTCCATCAATCAACTAACATTTGTAATACTAAAATAATAATGTTAAATTAATTCAACAAAACTATGACATAGACATGCAAGGGTTTATAAATTACGTACATAGTTTATTAGGTAAAACTTATTCGCATCGAGTATTTTACATTAGGTCAATGCATGTATGTAATATGTTTAAATTTATACTTCATTTTACTTCATTAAACAACATAGTAATATATTTTGCATTGACTTGATGTACACATTCGGTATGAATAAATTTTTTCCTAATTTATTTTATCTTTTATTCAAAGGTTCTTTTTCTTATATTCGATGTACGGTACTTATTTTAAATTTAATTAATTAGGATTTAGGCTAAGTAAGGATCATTAAATGAAAATGCTCTTTATAAAAAAAAATCGAATCATCTCCAATTCTATTTTACTCTCCATTCTCTATATTTAGAGGGTAAAATAGAGAATGTCCTCTCTACACTCTATTTTACGGGTATCTCCTACCCTACACTTATTTTACTCTGCAAATATAGAGTCCTCTATTTTTTCAGACAACCAACTCCAATTCAATTCCATATTTTACTCTCTGAAAAAAAATATTTTTCTGTCTCCTCAGTATCATATTATTATTTCTATTTCCTTTTTGTTTTCTTATTCCATAATATAATTTTTTTTATCAATAATTATCCTATATAGTTTCATCTAATATAAAATTTTAATTTTTTGAAATTTTTTATTTAATATTAAATTATATATTATTCTAATTTTTAGAAGAACACTACGAATAATTGAAAAAAGAAATCAACAAGCACAACCACAATCACAATCACAACTTCTTCAAATCATACACTAATTCCTTTTTCGAATATCGTTAAATCTAGAAATGATTTACTGGATTACTAAATTATTGTTGTGATTTTAAAAATTATTATGTTATCCATTCTATCTATTGTTATCTTGTATTTAAATTATTATGTTATGTATTATATTTTTAAGTTCAAATTTTTATCTTATCATTTAATTTTGTGCATTCTTAATAGTGAAAATTAATATAACATCAAATTGTATCACAAATTGACGAAAATTTAATAAAATATTTAAAATATTATTAATTCAAGATGAAAGTAATATATATAAAATAAAATATTTTTTAAAATGTTATATTAAATATAAAAGGAAATGTATATATTAGAGATTTAATTAATAGCCTTATATAAAAAATAATATGTTAATTACAAAAAAGTAGAAATAATAATATAATATTCAGAAAGTGAAATAATTTGGAGAACTATTATTCAACTCTCTATAATTAAAGAGTAGAGGGTAAAATAGAGAGTTGTTGGAGAGGACATTCTCTATTTTACTCTCCAAATAGAGTAGGGTTAGAGATTGTCTAAGCACTCTCTATTTTACCCTCTACTCTCAGAGTTGAAGAACTACTATTCATACTTTCTATTTTACTTTTGGGTTATTATATTATTATTTCTATTTTTTTGTAATTAACATATTATTAGTCATATAAGACTATTATTTAAATTTCTAATATTTGCAATCCTTTTTAAATGTAATATAAGATTTTTAAGAATATTTTATTTTGTATAAATTACTTTCATCTTGAATGAATAATATTTTAAATATTTTTTTAACTTTCATCACTTTGTGATACAATTTGATGTTATTATTAATTTTTACATGAAAAATGTGCAAAATTCAATTGATAAGATTAAAAAATTAATATTCAAAAATACAATAGATTACATAATAATTTAAATGCAAGATAATAATACAATATAATACATCACATAATAATTTTAAAACCACAATAATTTAACAATCTGGTAGGTTGTCTCTAGATTCAACAATATTCGAAAAAGGAATTAGTGTATGATTTAGAGAAGTTGTGATTGTGATTGCGATTGTGCTTGTTGATTTCTTTTTTCAATTATTCGTAGTTGTTCTTTAGAAATTTAGAACAAAATATAATTTAATACTAAATAAAAAATTCCAAAAATTAAAATTTATATTACATGAAAATTATTATAGGATGATTATCTGGAAAAAAAAGAAAAAAAGAAAAGAGTTATTTATGACATAAAAAAATAAAATAAAAATAATAATATAATATTTATGAGAGAAAATAAGATTCTTTTTTAGAGAGTAAGACAAAGGAGATGGAGTTGATTATCTGAAAAAAAAGAAAACTCTATATTTGGAGAGGAAAAAATAGAATATATGATTGGAGATGCCCTAGTAGGCTCACAAATTTCGATAATATTTTTTTTAAAAAAATTAATCCTTTATCGATTTTATCACACTCTTCAATAGATCTATTGGTTCTAACAATAATACCACCCGTTATGTTTCCATTATGGATGGAAAAAAATCAAATTCAACATGTTTAAATTTGACGGATTATTGACTCATTCTTTTATTAGTTCAACTCATCATCAAAAAGACCTTTTTTTCTTAATATGTTGTATAAAGTTATAAAAAGAAATTAAAAAAACAAACATTAGGTACTAAAAATTGACAAAACGAACAATTAAAACTTAACTAAAATTGTAGAAATGCAATTATGACCTGTATTTTAATCCATTTCTTCCCAAGTAACTTTTGAACACGTCAAAATACAACTCACTTAGTTATTAACTCAGCCCAATATTATAATCCGCTTAAATTCAATTCAAACTCAACACCTATAATTTTCACCAATAAAATACAAACAATGAAAATATCTAAAATAATTTGGCACGAGAGGCAAAACGTGCATCATATATCTTTGAGGTGACACAACATTCAAATTAATCCCCCTTCCTTCACTATTTTATGTATGTCAATTCATACTTTATTTTTGTGCACTTACAATTTTTGAAAATAGTTGACAGAGTCTAATATCAAAATATAGCTAGGCCGGAGAGTATTATTCATTATTAGACCATAGGTAAATATACATTAGTTACTTTTATATATATACTAGATGAGTGTTGCCCGTGCTAAGCACGGGCCCAACGTTTAATATTTTAATATTTTATATATTTATTATCAT
>NC_028639.1:3210998-3224506 GCF_001406875.1 Solanum pennellii | reverse complement strand
TTTTTTAATTGTTTTAAAATTAAACTCTTTAAATATTTTTTAAAATACTTGGCGTTCAACTATTGATTATAATTTTAATTTATTAATATAATTTATAAACCAACCCACTACCCACTCATTACTAACTAAACATCACTCAATTAATGATCCAATTATAATATCAAAATCGTCATAAACACTACTAAAACACGATGAAATTATAGATTCCTGAAAATGACATCCAAAATTGTTCGAGTCCGAATCGAAACCCCAATTAAATTTAGGTGGAGACGCTTATTTAGGAGGACACTTTCTTTCAAAATTGAATTAGTAATTTATGATTAAAGGTAAAGAAGTAATACATCCCGAATTAATTCATACACTTTTTTTAAATATAATTTTATAAATATTTATGATTTGTTTTAAAACCTTTAATATATTATTTTGAAAAAAAGTTACCTATGAAGTAACATCACATAATTGAGACGTAAGAATAATCAAGATGAACATAGTCAGACTTTTAAGTTTATCGATGATTTATATTTAGCCACTTGAATGTATGATAATTTACTTCTATAATTTTTAAAAACACTCAATTGGCAGTAACTTGCATTAATAATGTGACGGGTTTATTAAGAGGAATTTAATTAGTAATGGGTGGGTAATGGATTGATATATAAATTATATTAATAAATTAAATTATAATAAATAGTTGAGCACCACGTATTTTAAAAAATATTTAAATAGTTTAAATATAAAACCGTTAAATAAGTGGTCAATTTTGAACCAAAAGGTCGATGACAAGGATATTTTGAACCCAATAGGTGGGTGGAAAGGGTATTTTGAAGCCAATAGGTGGATGGAGGGTAATTTTGTACCATTTTAAATACTTTTGAGGATATTTTAGACCCTTTTCCCTTGAAACAATATGTCAAAAGTCCAATAAACATCATTGGAATTGACAAATCTCAACTTAATTACTGACTTTTATTTGTTCCTTTTGATGATAATAGCATTTAAAACAAACAAAGAAAAAAGTGACTAATCTAAGAAAATGAAATTACTAACATGAAAATATTTAAACTAAATTAGTACGTTGGGTATTTTTTTTCTTTTTAATTCGATTTTAGATTGTATCTCAAAATCGAAAAATGAATAACGGAATCCAAAATTATATACACACCTCTATACGGCTCTCCAATCCAATAATAATAACATGTCCAACGTAGTAGCGTACACAACATAACATTATCTTGTGAAAATAGAAATGATGTATTTGATATATTCTTGATGAAGTAAAGCATATCGATTAAAATCAATAATAAAAAGAAATAGAGTAATAGAAAAATTATTTTTAAATGTACTTAATAGCTATTAAAGATGGCATTACTTAGTTAGTTGAGGTTCATTATGTAATTAGTAGAAATTAGAGGAGTAGTTAGCAAATAGGTGGTTAAAGTAGTTACAAAATATTCTTCCCTTTCTTGTATAAATACTAACTAAACATGTTAGTTACATGTAGAGAAGAGTTAACAATTTATAGAATACAAAGAGGAGTTTCTTCTTCTTCTAATCTTCATCTGAGAATCTGTACATTGCAGATTACTCCATTTCTCAAAGCTTTCATGGTATCAGAGCCTTTGAGGCAGTAAAAGATTGTGCAAATCACTGCATATCATCTAAATAAGCAACAGACGAATCCATGGCAACAGTTGATAACGAGCTGCCGGAAAAACTAAGCCATAATCATCCTCTGTTCTTGAACACCATTGACAATTCTGGTGTATTGCTCAGTTCAATTCAATTGACAGGAGCCGATAACTATTCAGTATGGAGTCGAGCATTAAAGATTGCAATTATAGGTCGAAATAAGTTGGGATTTATCGATGGTTCATGTCAAAAGGAAGCATATGGTCCAAATCTGGTGAATCTGTGGGAAAGATGCAATGCAATTGTATTATCTTGGATCATGAATTGTGTTTCGAAAGAGTTACTTGGAGGCATTGTTTACTCTACAAATGCTGCATCTGTATGGAAAGATCTGGCTGAGCGATATGATAAAGTTGATGGATCTCGTATCTTCCAACTACACAAAGAAATTGCCACTGTGAGTCAAGGTACTAGTTCAATTTCAACATATTTCTCTAGATTACGTGAACTATGGGTAGAATATGATAGTCTAACTCCTGTTCCAAGTTGTGAGTGTGTAAATTCAAGAGAATTTGTGAAATTTGTACACAATCAGAAGTTACTTCAGTTTCTTATGGGGTTGAATGACTCATATGAACAAGCTAGAGGACATATATTGATGATGACACCTCTACCTTCATTGAACAAAACATATTCAATCTTAATTGAAAGAGAAAGCCAAAGAACCATGTCACAAGTCTCTAGTAGTGCTAATTGTTCTGAACTAAATGCCATGTTCACTTCTGGAAACAATACTAATGCTATGGTGCCTAGATCAAGACCCTACAACAGTTCTAGCTATGATCCAAATGCTTTCTGTGATTACTGTAAAAGAACAGGTCATACACAAGCTGTGTGCTATCAGCTTCATGGTTTTCCCCCAGGATTTGAAAGAAAGAGGAAAAATCCTAACAATACATATCAGGGGAGAGGAAGATCAAGTAATGAGTATCATGGAAGAGGAAGGTTTAACAATGACAGGAGGCAAAATATTACTGCTAACAATGCAGTAAGTGATGGTGATATAGGTGTTAATAGAGGTGAAAATTCAAGAAGTCAGGGTTATGGAAGAGGAGCAATAAACACTGAACATGTTGAATATCAAAAAGGCATGACTATGTTGCAGGAACAATATAATCAGATTCTACACATGCTTGGACAAACTAATATGCAGCAAGAAAATTCAGAAGGAGCATCTACATCACACTACAATGCTAATGTAGTCCAAGCTAAGTGCTCCTTAGCAGGTGAATCAGCAGGTAATGAAGCTGCTCTTATTGTAACATCAGTCAAGAATGGCTGGATAATAGATTCTGGTGCAACAAATCATATGACTCATAACTCAGATATCCTTACTCATATGCATCCACTTCCTAGTAACAAACCTAGAAATGTTCAATTACCCAATGGTGAAACAAACCAAATTACTCATATAGGATCCTGCAATATAACTTCTCAAAACACTCTAAGGAATGTTCTTCTTATTCCTGAATTTAAATTCAATTTACTATCAGTTTCACAAATTACTAAAGATCTTAAATGTGCTGTGTGCTTCTTTCCTAATTTTGTTACTCTCCAGGACCTCTCCAATGGGCAGGTGAAGGTGATTGGTAGAGAACATGATGGTCTTTACATACTGCCTAACTACTCCTCATCTCCTCTCAACACAAATGAAAAATGTTCATCACATTTAGCTCATGAAGACAGTCACTTCACAGATACACAAGCTTTATTGTGGCATCAAAGGCTAGGACATACTTCTTCCAATGTTCTGGCTCATCTATTAGATATTTCACCCAGTAAATGTTCTAAAGATCTACATAATTGTATCATTTGCCCTTTGGCAAAACAACATAGATTACCATTTCCAAATAGTACTACTGTTTCTACTGCTTCCTTTCAGCTATTGCATATTGATGTCTGGGGTCCTTTTAACACTCCTACCTATGATGGACATAAATTCTTTGTTACTATAGTTGATGATTGTACCAGATTACTATGGTTGTTTCTAATAAGAATGAAGAGTGATGTTTGTGTTGTTCTGAAAAACTTCTTCATCCTTGCTAAAACTCAGTTCAATGCTGTAGTTAAAATGGTTAGAACTGACAATGGATCTGAGTTTGTAAATGCTGAGTGTCACAAACTATTTACAAGCTTAGGTATTATTCATCAGAGAACTTGCATACATACACCTCAGCAAAATGGTGTTGCAGAGAGAAAACACAAACATATTCTTGAAGTAGCTAGAGCAATAAAATTTCAAGGACATATTCCTATCAGGTTTTGGGGTCATTGCATAATTGCAGCTGCTTACATAATAAATGTGTTACCTACTCCAGTGCTACATGGTAAATCTCCTCATGAAGTGTTTCATAAAACTAAACCTACTCTACAGCATTTAAGAGTTTTGGGTTGCTTATGTTTTGCAAAGAATATGTATATACATGATAAGTTTCAACCAAGAAGTATTGTTGCTGTTCATATGGGATATAGTACTACTACTAAGGGTTATCTACTCTACAATATTAAGGAAAAACAGTTCTTCATTAGCAGAGATGTGGAATTTAGGGAAACCACATTTCCATTTGCAGTTTCTTCTACTACTGAATGGCACTTGTTTCCTTCTGTTAATGTTCCATTAGAAGCATCACAGGCAGTGTCCCCATCTGGTGTGGTTGAATCCACTGAACAATCTACAGAAGTGTCTAATGATCAAATTTCTGAGGTCAGAAGGTCACAAAGGAGTACCAAAGCTCCTCTATGGATGCAAGATTATGTTGCTTCTGCTCATCTCACTCCTAGCAGACCTCTATATTCTATTGACAAATATCTTGGCTATGATTATCTGTCTAAGTCCTATCAGGCATTTCTTTCCTCTTTTGGTCATGAAGTTGAACCTAGTACTTTTGAAGAAGCATGTAAAGATCCCAGATGGGTTGAAGCCATGCAGGCTGAAATCTCAGCCTTGGAAACTCATCAGACTTGGAAAGTAGTACCTTTACCTCCACACAAAAAGGCCATTGGTTGTAAGTGGATTTTTAAAATAAAATATCAAGCTTCAGGGGAGGTTGAAAGATTCAAAGCTCGACTAGTTGCAAAGGGATTTAACCAAAGAGAGGGACTAGATTATAAAGAAACTTTTTCTCCTGTTGTTAAGATGGTTACAGTTAGAAGTGTGTTGGCTTTGGCTGCTGTTGAAAACTGGCATATTCATCAAATGGATGTGTCAAATGCCTTCCTCCAAGGGGACTTGTTTGATGAAGTTTATATGAATCTACCTCAAGGTTTTCAGCTTCCTAAGGGATTTATTGTGCAGGGGGAGAAACCAGTGTGTAGGCTCACTAAATCCCTCTATGGTTTGAAGCAAGCCCCTAGACAGTGGAATGTGAAGCTCACAGATGCACTCATCAGGTTGGGATTTACACAGAGTCATGCAGATTATTCATTGTTCATTAAGAGAACAAAAACATCATTGGTTATACTTCTAGTATATGTTGATGATATGATGATTACAGGTAATGACCTTAGTCTTATTCAACAAACCAAAGAAGTTTTGCAGGATACTTTTAAGATGAAAGACCTGGGAGAACTCAGATATTTCCTAGGAATTGAATTTGCTAGATCACAAGAAGGGATTGTCATGCATCAAAGGAAATATTCTCTTGAAATCATTTCTGAAGCTGGACTTGGAGCTGCTAAACCAGCTTCTACACCTATTGATCCTTATGTACAGTTGACTACAAAGGAGTATGATGAAATAAATGGAACAGGAAAAGAAGATAAGCTACTGGAGGATCCAACAGCATATAGAAGATTAGTTGGAAAATTGTTGTATCTAAATGTTACCAGGCCTGACATTGCTTTTGCTACACAAACACTGAGTCAGTTTCTTCATCAACCTAAACAATCTCATCTCAGTGCTGCACTTAAGGTTGTAAAATATGTCAAGGGACAAGCAGGACTAGGTGTATTATTATCCAGCAAGAACAACAAACAGTTAAAGGTCTATTGTGATTCAGATTGGGGAGCTTGTTTACACACCAGAAGATCTGTTACTGGATTCATAGTTAAGCTGGGAGATTCACTAATATCATGGAAATCAAAGAAACAAGGAACTATATCTAGAAGTTCAGCTGAAGCTGAGTATAGAAGCATGGCAAGTGCTGTTGCTGAAGTAGTTTGGATAACAAAATTATTCAAGGAACTTGGAGCTGATGTAGTAACACCAGCCATCATTTATAGTGATAGCAAGTCAGCTATACAAATTGCTGCCAATCCAGTATTACATGAGAGAACTAAGCATATAGAATTGGATTGTCATTTCATAAGAGAGAAAATTCAGAATGGTCTAATTCCAACTGAATATCTGCATACCAAAGAGCAAGAGGCTGATATACTAACTAAAGGTCTCAACAAGTTTCAACATGAATACTTATTATCCAAGTTTGGAGTATTGAATCTGTTCACTCCTACAAACTTGAGGGGGAGTATTAAAGATGGCATTACTTAGTTAGTTGAGGTTCATTATGTAATTAGTAGAAATTAGAGGAGTAGTTAGCAAATAGATGGTTAAAGTAGTTACAAAATATTCTTCCCTTTCTTGTATAAATACTAACTAAACATGTTAGTTACATGTAGAGAAGAGTTAACAATTTATAGAATACAAAGAGGAGTTTCTTCTTCTTCTAATCTTCATCTGAGAATCTGTACATTGCAGATTACTCCATTTCTCAAAGCTTTCAATAGCTAATTAACCCACGTTATATTCTCTGACGGTCTCTTGAGGAATAATATATCTGAAAATCCAACGTGTTATCTGACCTAATTACTAGTTATTAATAGAGAATTAATTAGTGAATGTTCACATGATCAACTATATTCTTGCTTATTATATTATTGTGTTAGTACCAAGCAGTACTTCTCAGACGACAGCTTGATTATAATATTATTATTATTATTAAAAATAATGTTGCTAAGTATGATCATTTTTAAAAGAATACTACATGTATTACTCGTGAAACACACACATAAAACAAAAAAAAAAACACTTAGCACATAGAGTGGATTGACTATATTTAGCTACATAGAAAAACATCGAAATATAGCACTACTAAGATGTCCTTTTCCCCATTATAACAATGGTTAACTATAATACTGATAATCATAAATGATGGCTTAGAAAAAATGTGCTGAAAAATAAAGTTCCCCACAATAATTGCTATGAGATAATGGTCATAGGTATAGCGATGATTGTAAATGACGGCTAGCAGTATTCATGAATGAAAAATGTATTGAAATATAGCATAAGATTGCCTTTTTCCCCCCTTCATAGTTGTTATGATAATGATATAGATATACTGATTATAATCATCGTTAATGAGAACAAAGTCGTGAAACACACATACAAAGAGAGAGAAATAACATACACTTCGTATACAGACCGACTATATTTAGCTACATTGAAAAGGTGCGCTGAAATATAGCATGACATTGTCTTTTCTCCCCTCAATAATTACAATGATAACGGTCATAGGTATAGTGATGATTGTAAATGACGGCTAGCAGTATTCATGAATAAAAAATGTATTGAAATATAGCATAAAATTGCCTTTTTTTCCTTCATAATTGTTATGATAATGATATAGATATACTGATTATAATCATCGTTAACGAGAACAAAGTCGTGAAACACACATACAAAGAGAGAGAAATAACATACACTTCGTATACAGACCGACTATATTTAGCTACATTGAAAAGGTGCGCTGAAATATAGCATGACATCGTCTTTTGTCCCCTCAATAATTACTATGATAATGGTCATAGGTATATACTAATAATCGTAAATGATGGCTTGCAACAATCATGAGTGGAAAAATGTATTGAAATATAGCACAAGATTGCTTTTTTTTCCCCCCTTCATAATTGTTATGATAATGGTTATAGGTATACTGATTATTATTATCGTAAATGATAACAAGGTCATGAAACATATACATACCAAAAAAAAAGAACAATTCTTGGGCAGATCGACTATAATAATGGTTATATGGAGTCCGGAGCCTAAAGGGTGAAAAATGTTAACAAAAATTCTAAAATGGTATATGAAATTTCTTTTTAATGAAACGGTAAAATCGCTCATGAAGTAGCGATTTTGTCCGCTTGAAAAAGTAAAATCGCTGCAATAGCAGTGATTTGTCAAGTTTCATTTTTTTTTTAAAAAAAAAATTAAACAAAATCGCTCCCAAAGGAGCGATTTCCAAACTAAAATTTTCTTTTTTTTAATGTCGTTGCTGAGGCAGCGACTTAAGTTTAATTTTTTTTTAAAATTATTTTTTGATTCTTTTTTTTAAAAGTTTAAATAAGAAAATCAAATCGCAGTGGTTTTTAATTAATTTTTTTTAAAAATAAAATCGCTAAAAAAGATTTTGATTTAAAATCACTGCAAAATTTGATTAAAAACCACTGCGATTTGATTTTTTTAAAAAAAATTATTTAATTTTTTTTTTAAAAAAAACAAAAAATAATTTTGAAAAAAAATTGAACTCAAGTCGCTGCCTCAGCAGCGACATAACAAAAATATAATAAAAAATATATATTTTTTGAAAATCTTTTGTTTAAATTTTTTTTTTAAAAAAAGTAAATTTAACAAATCGCTGTTATAATAACGATTTACTTTTTTCGACGGACAAAATCGCTATTTAGTGAGCGATTTTACCGTTTTAGTTTTAAAAAAATTCATATACCATTTTAAATTTTTTATTAACATTTTTCACCTTTGAACCTGATAATTGTTATGATAATGGTTAAGTATACCGATAATCATAAATGACATCTAGCGGTAAATAGTAAGTGTGTTGAGATAAAACACAAGTTCGTTTTTTATCCCCTAAATAATTGCTATAATGATGGTTATATGCATAATTTGCATACTGATAATCGTAGATGACAGCTAGCAATGATCATGAATAGAAAAAGTATATTGAAATATAAGAGTAGGTTGTTTTTTAATAGGAAGGTCCTTTCATTAAATTTTGCCCATCTACTCTAATTATTCAAAATTTAATTACTTTTTTAATTATTTTAAGAATTAAAATAAAATGAATCTTTTTTGAGTCCTTTATGAATTAAAATTATAGTTAAATAAAAATAATGTTGACATATTTATTTCTAAGTTTCTTCATTTTTCTTTCCTTTCATGTTCATCCATTATAGTTATTCGGTATCTCGAATCTCCATATAATGTTAGCGTTTTTTTTTGCAATTCTATTTATTTTATTATATGCTTGAAATTTTATTTTTACTTGTTCATAATAATTATTTTATATTTTTCTCATTGCAATCATCTATTATTTGATCTTCAATAACTAATTGTGCAGATTACATCATATGCACAGAGAGCTATATTATTAAAGTGATTTGTTCATTTTTTTTGAATTATTAAGAAAGGTTATCCAACAAAATTCGTGGTCTAAAACTAAATATAAGAGCTTTGTAGCTTTTTCTTTTTTTCCATTTTCTTTTAAAGACGTTTATCTTTTATTTACAATACAATCTTTTAAATAATGTTAGATAAAATTTTATTTAATAATATGAAGATATGAGTGATTTAATTTAAAATTCTATAACATTATCTAATTTAAAGAATATACAATTGTTTTTAAATTAAATCAAAATATAAATCAAAATTTTATATTTTTAAGAAAAATATTTTTCACAAAGTTCACTTTTAATGGGCCTCAAATTTTTGTACATCTAAAGCAAAAACTTCATTAATTTTCTTCTTGATCTATTTTTATTCCTTAAATGGTGACATCGCTTTATAAAGATTCTGCGTACACCACTGGTTAAATATTGATACTATAGTGAGTTAAAGTAACCCTCGAAGAATTCATTTCTTCTCTCCATGTGAGCTTTCAAAGATATACCAACGATCTACAATATCGATCTGGTCATCAGATTTTGTAGGTCGTCATAAATACTATCGACATTTTGAATTTTTATTGATTTCACATTAGATAAAATTAAGCTATTTTTATCATAAAAAAACAATAAAATTTTTTTACCTTTTATTTCGTCATTGCTCATCCCCATTTAGCCAAAGTGTTTGTGGTTAATTATTGTTATATGAAACTTTGTTTACCAAAAAGTACATTATATGATGAAATTATAAATCAAACAAATAATGCACCTTCTCCAATTAGAAACTAATCGTGAAAATTTTTGTTTTCATGACATGTGATATCATGACGTGCATCATTTTGTTAGAAATATACAGAGAGGAAAGGCAAAATTGAAAGAAGAAGAACAACCACCCATAATTTGATTAATTATTCAACGATTTAAAATAAATAGTCGTCCATCAAAGTAATAATAGTTAATAGTAATTTTTTTTTTATAAATAGTAATGTATATATGTGCTTTTTGACACAAAAATCATTGTATATACATTTTTATATGTGTAGCAGCGAACTAGCTGTTGGATTTTATTTGTCCTGATTTCTTACCATAAATAGGTTTTACTTTTAGGAAAAGGTTTTGGATTGACTAATCATTTTTTCTAGTAAGAAAAGGTTTAGGACTCTATAAATAGCGACATGTTCCTTCTAACTTAACTAGCATTCACAATGTAGTCTTAAGGGCTTTGAGAGTTTTGGTTAGGGGGAGAATTTATGGGTCACAAGCTTGATACGCTATCACTTGTGTGAACCTCCCATGTATTCCGAGTGAATTGGTTGAGGTTGTTTCCCTCTGTATTTTGTACTCTCATATTTATAGTGGATTGTTCATTTCCTTTGTGGACGTCGGTCGATTGACCGAATCACGTTATCTTTGTGTCTTTTGGTATATTTCGCATTGTCTTCTTACTCGTGATCTTTAGAAGTTTGCATTGCTAGCTTCCGCGTTACACCTGCTTATTTTCGGTCCTAACACTAGCTATATGTGTTTTGTCTCTTTGGTCTTGGAGAAAATTCTATTCTTATACGTGTTTGTGTTATACGTGATTCTTAAATCTTGACCAAGAAATTAATTTAAACATATCATATTATATAATTCTTAAATCTTGACCAAGAAAGTAATTAAAGGAATATATCGTATCATATATGAACAAAAAAAAATTGTTTAGAAACACGGATTAAGGTGTATATATGTCGTGAACATGAAAATGTGGAAAAGAATATTTTGAAATGAAAACAGATAAAAAATTAAAAAAAGAAGAATTAATTACAATCAGTCAAACAAATCCATCGGTACAGTACGTGAAAAGTTTATATTTTTTCATTAAAAAAAATATTAAACCAATCAAAGCTCAGTTTTTATTTTTATTTTTATTTTTTTTGTGTAAAAGTTGACAACTAAAATGTTTAGATATCTTACCGACTTTTTCGTAGCAGTAATTGCAAGGATTTTATATAATTCTAGCAACAAAAATAAAAATAAAAACAAAAAATTGTACTAATATGTTATTTTGTTGAAATTGAATTTTCTGTTTACTTTAGTCGATGGTTGAAATTTGTAATATGAACGAACTACGAGTAATTGGAAATTGGTTATTTAATCAGCCAGAAAAAGTTATTTTATAATGAACATTTCTATAAACATAATTACTACTCTTGCGTCCTTTTTTATTTGTCCACTTTTGAATTGACATATTTATTAAGAAAATAATTGATGATGTAGTTAGTTTATTATTTTATCCCTATTAATTATGAAGTTAGATGAAAAATTTTATATTTTAAAAAGTAATTAATCATTAATTGAGGGTATAAAAAGTTAAAAAAAATTATCCTTTCTTGATATGTTAAAATGAACAAGTAATTATGGACAACTATATAAAAAAAATAAACTAATAATTAGAAACAGAGGAAGTATAATTTTTAATTAAACTTAATTATTACTTTGTAGTAGAATACTATAAAATTCAGGTTATTTAACATTTTGTGTTTTTGCATTTTTAGGAGGACCTTGTGTAATAGTTGTTTCATGATGCTAGCCATTAAAAATACATGATATATATATGTGTAAATAATTTTACACAATGCATTTCAATATGTTACATTTTGTTTTCTTTATCCTAGTTTTTGTGGTAGATTTAATTTATTTGATACCCTATTGATAGTAAGAGATAACATGTATTTCATGAAATTGATCGAGATATGTTTAAGTTGATCTGATCTGAGCATTATGATTATAAAATACTCAGTCGATTAAATTATAATTTATTTAAAATATCGAGTTATATATTATTACATAAAACATTCTTCATGATCATTTGAAATCTTTTAAATACGTCTTAATTTATGTGAGACAATTAATATTTTGAAACGATGTAATTGAGATTTTTTTCATATGTTTTTTATGATATAAAAATTGCAAATTTGTAGGTGAAAGAAGATATGACCATAAAGAAAAGGGCTGTGGAATTAAATGTTGGCCGGCAATTGTGCACCATAACGATATGTGTACAGCCGCAATATTGAATTTATCTGACGACCAACTTCTACTTTGACGAATCAAATAATTATATTTAGTAGAGACTAACATGGAATATATATACACAAACATGCATGCAATACATAAAATAAAATAAATAAATTAGTACTCTCTATTAAATAATAGTAACAAAATATTTATATAAAAAATACGTAAAACCAGAAAGAAAAGTGCATGTTCAAATTAAGTACTCTTTCCGTGGTACCCTTTTGACTCCCTATGGTATATAAGAAAAAAGGAATTTTTTAAAAAATTTATAGTTTAAACAACTTTTAGATATTTATGTGTATGAGAATTATGTCACTAAGGATTAAAAAAAATTAAGATTAAATTATTTCTAATTATAATAAGGAGATATTTATTTCGGGACGGAATTGAAAAAAAGTCATATAAAATGGAATGTGTCACCTTTTGATTTGGTATGGTGTATAGGAAAGAAAAAAAAAACTTTTGAAACTTATAGCTTAAAACAATTCGTAGATATTTGTGTGTCTGAGATCAGTAAGAGCAAATTGGGGATTTTAAAATTATTTCTAATTTTAAGACGGAATGAAAAAGAGAAAGTGTCATATAAAACGAAATAGTGGGGCTACATCAAAAGTTGTTATTTAATTTATTGGTATTTTTATCTCATATGCATTGGTCAATTGTCAACTTTTGACTTTAATTCCTTGAGGGTTCGTCAAATTTGTCCTTCTATAAATACCCATACATGCAACGTTCTCTCATCACTCATCAATCGTTTTGTTTTTCCATTTTCTAATCAAACTTGAAAATTCATTATTCATCTTAGCTAGTGTTATTTTATATTGAGAGAAAAAAAAAAAAGCATGACATTCATTCAATTTGCAAGTATGTTAGGCATGGTCACAATTTTGTTTGTGTTATGTAAAGTTTTATATTCTTGGTGGATTATGCCTAAACTCATGTTTAGGAAACTTAAGGCAAATGGTTTTGAGGGACCAACACCTAATTTTCCACTTGGGAATATTAATGACATGAAGAAAGAGCTAATGATGAAGAGAACTTGTTTTACTTCTTCATCTTCTTCTATTAATGATATTAGCCATGATATTCATTCATTGGCATTTCCTTACTTTGCTACATGGCAAAAATTGCATGGTACGTACACTTTTTTAAGCTTCTTGACATGGAGTACAATATATAGTATAATGCATGTTTTCTTCAACATGTAATCAAGAACTACCCTCATGTAAAAAAAATGGATCCTACTAGTCATTTGAGTTATTTCGGTTCGAAATTTAATATTTATACATGTTTAATAGATAGCTTTAACAACATATATATGTATATATATATATATATATGTATATATATATATATAT
>NC_028639.1:3195420-3210354 GCF_001406875.1 Solanum pennellii | reverse complement strand
TATATATATATATAGTGATGGGGAGTTCTAATGTTACTGATAAAGTTATTGTCATGTGACCAAGAGATCATGGTTCAAGCTATGAAAACAGTCTCTTATAAAAATGCAGAGTAAGACTACATACAATAGACTTTTATTAGTCTGGCCCTTCCTCAGAATCTGTGCATAGCAAAAGCTTAGTGTACCAGATTAATCCTTAACATATACAATATCATTTCTAAATCTATTGAGTTCAGTTGAATACGTAACTTATTTATACTATATATCCCAGTTGATTCTTTGAGATGAAATTTTATATAGCTACATTCTTACATGCAGTGTAAATGAAATAGTGTTCATAATTTTTATTAAATTTTTGTAGGAAAAGTATTTACATACTGGCTAGGGACAGAACCATTTGTCTACATTGCTGACCCAGAATTTATCAAGAAGATGTCTGCTGGAGTTATGGGTAAAACTTGGGGAAAACCAACAGTGTTTAAAAGGGATAGAAAGGCCATGTTTGGGAAAGGACTTGTTATGGTAGAAGGAGATGAATGGGTTAGACATAGGCATATTATTACTCCTGCTTTTACCACAGCCAATGTGAAGGTATATATAATTCTTAATTACTATGTTTGAACTTATTTATTTTCTCATTGAAGCACATCTTTGTACTACATATATATTAATTAGGGAACTCCACATGATGGGAGACAAAAATCAGTTTTCATATCTGGCTCCACAAAAAGTAACATGGCCTTAAAACTCAAATTGCCAAATGTCATGTCAATCATACATCATAAGGATTTAACTAACCTACAATATTATCATACTTATGTTATTTTTTTAGATAACCTGATAATATAAAAATGTAATACAATTTAGATGAGATGACCTGATAATATAAAAATATACTATATATATATATATTATATTTTTACATAAACATCCAATTTTTACACTTAATACATCATTTCCATCAACTTGTATTAATTTTAATTTTGGTTTTTAGGGCATGGCAAACTTAATGGTTGATTCCGCCACACACATGCTAGACCGTTGGGCTACACTCATCGATTCCGGGAACGCGGAAATCGATGTAGAGTCCGAAATCATAGATACAGCAGGAGAAATCATCGCAAAGACAAGCTTTGGCATTAGCTACGAAGAATGTGAAAAAGTATTAAAAAAATTAAGAAACATGCAAGTGACACTATTTAAGTCTACCCGTTACGTAGGGGTACCGTATGGAAACCAAATAATGTGTCTAAAAGAGACGTTAAAAGCCCATAATCTAGGCAAGGAGATCGATTCGCTCCTCATTTCGATTATTGAGGAGCGAAAAAGAAAAAGTATTGATCGTACAGAGCACGATCTTCTGAGTCTATTGTTAGCGGGGAACGGGAGGATGTTGAGTACGAGGGAAATGGTGGATGAATGTAAAACGTTCTTCTTCGGTGGACATGAGACCACCGCGCTAGCACTGGCCTGGACTTTGTTGTTGTTGGCACAGCATCCGGAGTGGCAAAATCAACTCAGAGAGGAAATCAAACAAGTGATGGGTGATGGTGAAATAGATGTCACTAAGCTTGTTGGCCTTAGGAAGGTAAGCTAATTATTTTCTTTATCAAGTACTAATCCAAACTATAGTCGTCGTTGACACCCAATTTTAACTGACCTAGAACTCATTCAGAAGCGCAATAATCGTGTCTCGAGTTTTTACTTCACACATTTGAGTTCGTATCTCGCATAAATTATCATTTATCTATCTTATTAAAAATATATTTTCTATTTTATCCTTATAAATATATATAAAAAAAATTCAATGAATAAACAAGTTAGTAAGGTCCAAAATGTTTCTTTTAAGGGTAAATTAATATTTTACAACTAATATGTAAGGGGAAGAGAGAATAACAAAAATTTTAAGGGGTCCCAAATATTTGGTCGGGGGTCAACATTGCATGTTTAAAGTTAAATTCAAAATCAACAACAATATTTAATGACAGAGAGAGCAGCGTGTAACTTTTCAGATACCAAATACTCCAAGGATTTGGGATTGAATGTGACTTGGTCTTATTTTTTTTTACACGTGCCAACTCCCTATATGCACCTAAATGTGACTTCCACCTGGTTAAAAATTTATCACTCACCGGCCACACCTCAAACTCTAGAACCTATTGTGACACAATTTTTTTAAATACTTATTTTTTATATATATATAAAAAAAAAAACTTACCTTTTAATTCAAGATTTATTTGTTTGGTAATATGGTGATGACTTTTTTCAACACGTATGTATAATGCAGATGGGATGGGTGATGAATGAAGTACTAAGACTATACTCACCAGCACCAAATGTGCAAAGGCAAGCTAGAGAAGACATTCAGGTGGATGATTTGGTCATTCCTAATGGAACAAATATGTGGATTGATGTGGTGTCCATGCATCATGACAAGACACTTTGGGGTGAAGATGTGAATGAGTTCAAACCAGAGAGGTTTAAGGATGACATCCATGGTGGATGTAAACATAAGATGGGATTTATGCCTTTTGGGTTTGGAGGAAGGATGTGCATTGGTAGGAATTTGACTATGATGGAGTACAAGATTGTCTTGTCATTAATCTTGACAAGGTTCTCCTTTTCCATCTCACCTAACTATAAACACTGTCCCTCTATCATGCTTTCTCTTAGACCCACACTAGGTTTACCTCTTATACTCCAATCGCTTTAATTTAGCATATTAGAATAATCAACAAACTATTACCTGTTAAGCTCTAAGAGGCAGCCATATCTGTCTGAATTTTGTTTTTGTACTCTTTACTATACTCTTCTTAAAAAAAAAATTACACAGGAGAATGAGGAGCAATGGCTTACAGAAGTATACCTCCTCATTTTCCGGGAGTCGAATTCATGTACTGATTATAATTTATATTATCAAAGTTAAATACATAATAGTTGAATACTTACTCATGACAAGAGATACTGAGAGAGTGAGCATAACAAATGAATATTAAGTTGCAGTAAAATTAGAGATGTTGAATCATAAACGATGCAACCAAGTGATCAACAAACTAAGAGAATCGTAAGATTTCAAATTCCAACAGAACAAAAGATACTAGATAACTTCGATAGTTGTATTGATGAGAGGTTGAAATAATCAAAGTGCGCAAAAGCAATCCAGACACCATCGTCATCACCAAACAAACAAAAAAAGAAAACTATAAATGAATATGAGAAGAAACGAAGCAGGTCAAACACATCCAACCTAACTGCAACCAATTAAAGGGTAAAGGGTCCATTTGGGCAAAAGTGAAATACACACTCAAAAGAGATGTAACAAATTTTTCAAGAAGTAACCCTGGTAAATATATTTTTAAAAGAAATTATCTGAAAGCCCCTATGGTTTCCACACCCAAACAAGTGTTTGAATACGGTTCAGCCAATACAACCAAGCTTTGGAACATGAATGACAAGTGTAATCTCAAACAAGAAATCCTTATATAACCGTATTCTGAATGATGTGTTTGAATGTCCACGGAAACCATAAACACCCAGATACACAACAAAAGTTCACATGAAACAAATCTTATACAACATTTAGATTTTAAATTACATAGTTTATACATGCAATCCTGCTTTTAAGTAGGACTGAAGAAAACAAACTAAATGATTATTGAAAAGAAAGAAAGAATCTTATTCAACATTGCACTGCGCCACAAGTAATCGTTTTTTTTTTTTTGCAGAACTCCGTCACATCTTCTCTTTCTCTCATATTCTACAAAAATTTTGTGCGCTCACTGAACAAAAACTAAAAAAGAGGTAGTGACGATGGAAATCGTACTTGCATCCACTGTTTCTCATATGCCACCAAGTGGCTCCATCCTATCTGATCGAGCAAAGAGAGCTTTAGTTCATAAAACTTCTTCTTGGGTGGGTTACCATCATCTTGTATCATGTCATTTAGAACCTGATGTAACAAGTCAGCAATTAATCAATTTTTTGAACAAATAAGATCTTGTAATTACATGAGCTAACCAGTGTTATAAAAATGCATGCATCCCATGTTCAAGATATGAACGATTGTTATAGCGAAGCAAGAATGAGAGAAGTTCAATCATCTAAGCGGAGAAAATCATGAATACGTAGTGTACTGATGCACTAATTAAAATTTGCAGCATTTACAAAATGCTCAAAAAGTAGTTGTACCTTAAGTGCGGTTCCAAGTCTCCCATGATGCCTCTCACGGAAAACCGAAAGTATGCCATATTTAGAGGACTTCAGATCCACCCATTTCTTTAGCTCTTTGAAGTTCTCTTCAAACATATCTACCTTATCCACAGTGCTTTCACCCTACCACAAACCATAATAACCTCATTAGGCACTCAAAAAACAACATGAATAAATAAAATAAAGAAGAACCCTGGGCACTTCATGGTTTGTGCATAATCAATTATAATTGAATGCACGATGTACAACAGAATATGAAGACCAACTCATAATCTACTGCATCAGGTGCTCATCCCGATCAGAGTTAATCTCAGGCAATCATCCCTATCAGACTAACTTAAATATAGTAACATACTCTAACATGTGCAGGAACTATCTAATCAATACTCAGACCCAGGAAAAATAGGAACAAGAAATTCAGTTTGCCAGTTACTTGGTTACTCCCTCCGTTCACTTTTACTTGTCACATTTGGACTTCAGTCTTGACACACCCACTAAGAGAACAATTATTGGCATCGCTATTTCGCCCAATAGATGGTTCGTATAAGGTCTTTAAAAATGATTTCAGAATAAATAATTAATGTTAAGCGTAAACATGGAAATTTTTTTTTACTTTTTTTTTTAAATGTTAAAAGTGAAACTATTTTTGAAATAGTGGACAATAAAAGTGAACAGGAGGGAGTATTATAAAAGTGAACAGGGGAGGGAGTATTTTTGTTTTCTTCTGAAGCTCTTGTTTTCATCCCACAATGCTTATTCCTTCATTGATTATATTTGATAGAATAAACTTTACCTATTTTCTAAAAATTTTAGGATTCCAGGGTTGGGGATCACTTACAGAAATTTCCATCAGCGAAGGTTAAACTCAAGGCATCAATGTAAAGCACGACTATATGACAAATCATACATATGTCATTTAGAATTTTGTCCCACAGAATTCTCAAGGATACAATAATTTTAATCTGTTAGAACTTAGAAGCTCATTTAATGTGTAATGCACCTTGCACAGAGACAAACTGATGTTTAAAATCAAACAGATCCACAGTAATCCATTCTAGCAGATGTGCTAGAAGTGAAATGCCTGAATGAAGTCTCAGGAGCTGCACAAAATGAACAAACCACTTCCGTCCAGCTTATTCTTCTTTTGTTGGACAAGTATCTAATAGCCTATATTATTGTTTTAAGTGTCAGAACTCACAAAGATTAAGCTTTTTAAACAAAGCACTTTTCATTCTAAGGCCATTCTTTATTCCTATTTGCATTGGCAATCATCTCACCAGTAAGCATCTATGTTGCTCGGACTCTTTAAAAATGTCAACATGCGTGTCGGATTCTCCAAAAAATAGTGTATTTTGAGAATATGACACGGGTGTGGCATCGAAAGTGAAGAGTCCACATAACTTAGGGCAGCATTCAAGAGCAAGGATAGAAGATAAATCGCTCCATTAAAGAGTCATTACCTTCAATGCTTCAAGCTCAGCCAAAGCCAATCCCTTCTGGTAGAGTGCTTCAGTTAACTGGTCACGGGTCGTCTCCATCTTCTTCTTCAGTTTCTGTCAAATGGATTAGACTGTTGTTATGACTAGTTTCTTGGCAGAAAAAGCTGTTCTGCTGAGATGGACAAATCCAGCAGTCCAGTTTTTTACAGTTAGCAGAAAGGTTACTTTTCTTCAATTGAAATTGTAACACAGGTAAAAACACCAAAGATGAACACTCACTTCTGTAGCCTCATCTTCTGGATCACTTCTGAGGGCACAATATTTTGCCAATTCATCTCTATCGATGCTAGCAACAACCTCGTCTGCTGCACTGATTATCTGGAGAAAGCACATGCCTTGGAATCATGAAATCCATGAACACTTAAATAATATTGAAAGGCTGAAAATCAATTCAAGTATTTGTCGCCCATCTGATAAAATAGGTTTGCCACCAATTTGTTTGACCTACTTAATCTGTGACTTCCAAAAGAAATTGACCACTCTCCTCTCCAACTGAAGCAACATCCACACAGAGAAATTCTAAATAAAACACTTCTTTTTCTTAGTACTCTTTTAAGCTTTCTAGAACCTTCTCCCATCATATCACTTGCAACCCTGCAAACAAATTAGTGGACGCTCAAAGTTTCTTTTCTACATGGTACCCACCCATTCCTACCTGCTCTTATAGAAGGAGAAGATGGAATTATCGAATCACATACAACCTATAAGTGGTAGCACAGATATAAACACCTTGTGCAAGTATCAGGGGACTCTATCTGTTCTCAACTCTACTGATAGGGCAACTGTATAGACAGATCAGAACAACTGTTCACAGTTAAATTGTCAAACAGAAAGCATCTTCAGACTAGGCTCTATCGCTTCAGACTAGGCTCTATCACTTCTNTTTGGGGGGGGGGGGGGTGACAAGGACCTTTTAGCCATCTAATATAGGTAACAAGTTATTTCACTTAATGTAGTTCCAAGTTAAATTGTTCTTCCTTGCTTTGAAACTTTTAGTATCTCAATAGAATTCTTCAATGTTACAAGTTGTTTGTAAGAGATTGATGATTCTACAAGAACATTTATGGAAGACTTCCATTTGCTCCTCTTCAATGGAAGTTTGATGACACACTTTACTGATATATTGGTTAATTCAATGTTGTGGTTCAATTCGTTGAATGGATCTAAAATAGGAGCCAGTTAGACATAAAGCTTTTGAAAATGCAGTGCACATAAGTAAATGAGGAACAAAATGAATACAGAGCTTAAACGAGCATCCCAGACCACATAGGCTTTCCCCCCAAAAAACCCCAGCAACTAAGATAAATAACGGAGATAAAGCACCTATTTCTGTACCGGTTCCGAAATAGCGAAGAAAAAGGGGATGCTTTGCTAATAGGAACAAAGAAGAATACTCAACCAAGCCGCAGGAACATGTTCATATATACGAGAATTTCCACCTGATTGAAGATCTAATGGTGCTACATGAAGACTTAAAATGAATGGCCATCGTTATTGAGAACTGAGATCCAATTGCAAAAGGTAAATTTAAGACCATGTTTCCTAACAAGTGTCATGGAAAAAAGGTTATTTTTCAGATAAATACTTTCTGGGAAATGTTTCTTGGTGTGTGGCTGGTAAACTAAAAAAATACTCCCTCTGATTCAATTTGTTTGTCCTACTTCCCTTTTTAGTCCGTTTCAAAAAGAATGTCGAGTTCCTTTTTTAGCAACTCCCGAATTCCAACGTTACACATGGCATGTTTGAAGACCACAAGATTAAAGGGCATTTTGATACATTTGACATATCTTTTAGCCATTGATAACTTTTGATGTCAAATTCAAAAGCAATGGTGATAGGGAAGGGGAAGGGGAAATCAAATAATACTCCATGAAGATCAAATTAATCTCATGGAATATTGGGGGGCTGAATGAACAGGGAAAGAGAAGGGTGGTACAAAACCTGTTGCAGGATTGGAAAGCAGACAATGTCCGCCTCCAGGAAACTAAATTAAAAGGCAATGTACGGAACTTGGTTAAACAAATTTGGGCAGGGAGATGGATTAAATAAGCTTGTTTAGAGGCCAGTGGAACCAGAGGAGGAATCCTAATGTTATGGGACTCCGAATGTGGCAAGGGGAAAAATGCAAGTTGGAGCCTATACTCTCTCTTGTAAATTCAAAGCTCAGGCAAGCAACTTTGAATGTCATACAACCGGAGCGTATGCTCCAAATAGTAAAGTGGAAAGGAGGTTTGCATGGGAAGAACTGGCTGATGTAAGAGGCTTGATGGTGGTCCATGGGCTGTTTGTGGTGACTTTAGTGTCGGTAGATTTCCTTCTGTAAAAAAGGAATGCTACAGGTTAAACTCAGCAATGAGAGAGTTCTCAGAATGCACTGAAGACATGGACCGCATTGATCTGCAATTAAGTGGTGGAAGGTATACCTGGGACAAGGGTGATAACCATATAACAGCATCCAGAATAGACAGGATTATGGCCTTAATCCTCCACAGAATGGAATAATCAATTTACCAATATTAAAGCAAACTACTATGAAAAGAGTGACTTCTGATCATGTTCCTATAGCCTTGTTGTGTGGACATTGGGAACAAACTAAATTTTATTTTAAGTTCGAAAACTGGTGGCTGAACCAAGAAGGATTTGTTGAAAGAATCAAAGTCTGGTGGAATGATTTTGAGTTCTATGAGAACCAGATTACATCATCAGAAGTAAGAGGCAAGGTGGATTAGGTATAAGAATCTCAAAAACCATAGCAAAGCTCTGAAGGTGAAATGGTTACCACCAATGAAGCAGTTTTGACATTTGATAATGTGGCCAAGAGAGGAATCTCTCTATGCAACAGATGTTCCTTATGTGGTAAGGCTAAAGAGACAGTGAGACATCTCTTCTTACATAGCAACTTTACTGAGCAGCTGTGGCAGATTTTCCTTAATCTCAGAGGCATATCTTGGTGTATGCCTAGCAAGATTGGTGAGACTCTATTCAGTTGGGATATGGCTGGAGTTGGGGCTACAAACATAGAAAGACGGAGGATGATCCCTGCAAATATTTGGTGGACTATATGGAGAAAGAGAAACTAGAGATGTTTTGAGAATAGGAACAACAACCTGCAGGGAGTAAAGCTTAAGTGGATCTTGTTGTTCTGCTTTTGGTTTACAAATGTCTACTCCAATGTAACTAAGTCAATCATAGATGTTTTAGGATCCATTTAGATTTGGTTCAGCTTTTGGATAGATTATACGTCCTTTCTGCTTTTGTAAATATGGCTTTTCAGTACTACCTAAGTACCAAATGAAAAACAAATGTTACCAGTTTCAAAAAAAAAATTCGAAATTGTTTTTCATATCTTCAATTTAATACCACAAGATTCAAAAATCTTCTTTAGTTTTTTTAAACTTCGCGCCAAGTCAAAATAGGACAACCAAATTGAAACGGATGGAGTAACATAACATACCCAGTTATAATTGTGGTTTGGAGAGGATGCTGTGTATGCACTCTTAACCTACTTTGTGAAGGTAGAGAGGCTGTTTAGGTAGCTGAAAAATAATTTTGGAGGTGAAGATTTATCGAAGAATGATAAGATATCTGAAAATCAGAAAATATTTTAATAGAACATTTACTATCTTTGTTCTATTTAATATATGGTGGTGTTTAACTGGGTGAAGGAAAATAAGACCTTCGGCACACACCAAAAGCAACTCCAGAACTTGTGGCTATAAATATGACAACGTAACAACCAGAACACAAGTTTAGAGAATATGTACTCTTTTGTGTTATGATGCTTTGGTTAGATCCGCATTGTATTTTGGACTTAGTGGGATAGTTCAGTTCAGAACCCAAAGAACTCGGGAACGTTCTAAAACACGGTTGAGATTTAGAAAGCTTAAAAGCCAACTTTGCAAACCCAAACCCTCCTTTTGAACTTTAGATGCTGTTGAGCGGTTCGAGACTTTGTACAAGTTTACAACATGTTTTTGGGACTTGTTGTCTTTCTCGCATTTGGACCCGAGGAGCTCGGGGGTGTTTCAGGACCTTAGTGGGCATTGAAATTGGCAAACTTTTGCTGATGATTGGTGCCTCCCAAGTGACTGCAAGACACAAGATGCAATTGCGAAGCTCAGGCGGGCAAAACATTGCGATCACAAGGACGGGTATGTGACTGTGAGGAGAGTGACCGCAATCACGAAAGGTAAGCTTGGCAGGGTCCTGTGATCGTGAAGTGGCCCTGTAGCTATAATTAGCACATTTTCAAATTCTCGAATCAGTTCAAGTCTGATTTTGGGGGTTTTGATGTGATGTTGGCTTGCAATTTGGGAATCAAAAGGTGGAATTTCGTCCAAAGAATCTAGGTATTTCCAACACTACCCTAATGTAAATATTTTCTGGAAAACATAACATACATGGATACAAAAAAAGCAAAGCTGCGCTCCAAAAGTTACAATTACAACCAGTTATATACTAAACAAATTTAAACTGGTTAACAAGTTGCATGATCCCAGAAAAAGCAAATTGAGGTATATACTTCAAAACTATTTTACCTCTGTGAAATGATGGAATTTATCCTCAATATTGCTCCGAGAAAGCACGCCTTCCAGTATTTTAGCAAGCAAAGGAGTGTATTTAGGGTACTCTGACTGCAAAGTAAATTGAAAAAATAAAAAAGCAAAACAACAGTGACATACATGGTGAGCATATAAATAGATAGAGCAAGAATCAGTGCAAAAGGAATGATAAAAGGGAAATTCCACAGAAGTCTGGAGAAAAGATCAAACAGTCACGTTTTAACGGCAAATGCTCTTTCTACTACTGGAGAGATAAAATTAAGAGATCCCCGTTAAAAGAAGAGGCAGCACAAAGTTGGCACACACAACAAAAAAAGTAACCTAAGTCAGACGTCTGACACAAGAGGTAAAGGACAAAAACAACATGAGCTGACAGAGATCTGCACATAACCTCATCAACCCTTTCTGCACACTCTTCCCTTACTCCAGTAGAGTAGGGCACCGCGACTTTTTTACTCCAAATTGAAATAACACAGTTTTTAGTTTTGTTGACTTCAGCACATCATTTTGAGAAAGGATTTTTCTTTTTCTTTTTTTTGAGAAAGACTTCAGAACATTATGTAGAAGTTGCAAGTTTTCAGCAGGTAGGAATGGGCTTTGCTTAACCTATTCTGAGTTAGTACCTTCCAGTGTCGTTTGGTACCTCACATCAAGTTTATTAGCTCATAAATTAGGCCTTCAAGGCAATTATTGTCACCTCCTTGAAACAATTCAACAATTACCTTTGTTGACTTCAGCACATCATTTTGAGAAAGGATTTTTCTTTTTCTTTTTTTTGAGAAAGACTTCAGAACATTATGTAGAAGTTGCAAGTTTTCAGCAGGTAGGAATGGGCTTTGCTTAACCTATTCTGAGTTAGTACCTTCCAGTGTCGTTTGGTACCTCACATCAAGTTTATTAGCTCACAAATTAGGCCTTCAAGGCAATTATTGTCACCTCCTTGAAACAATTCAACAATTACCTTAAGTGACTGAGATAACTTTTTCCATTCAGCACGTTCCTCATCTGTGCCTTGATTCAAGCTAGAAAGAATCTTTATTTTAGCATCACGGACCTGATTGACAAAAGGAAAGCTACATTAGGCATGTCAAATACTAGATAACTTAAATGATTGATAGTAGAAAGATACCTTTTTAAGACAACTACCAGTATACAAACAGTTGAAAGCAGAAGCAGCTAATACTCAGTAATTCCACAAGTTAATAACAAAACAATCTACGTTTACCCCTTCAGTATGGTGGTGTACTATTTATCTTGTTAGGAACGAGAATCAAGGTTGTATAACAACTCTAATTGATACAACATCTAACCAGACATTGCATGCATGAAGATATTTCTCCAAATCCAGGAAAAAAAAAGGAAGCCATAAATGAAACAAGAACCAGAATAACATAAATAGAAATGACTTCACTCAACTAGTGTTAAGCAAAGTGACCTACTGTATGAACACACTTAAATAGATTACTTGCCAACATTCGGATTTGATAAATAAATATGAATACCTCTTCTTCTAGTCTTTCTAAGACAGACTTGGTGTCACTCGAACTTTTTCCTTTGTCCTCGTCAAGCTGAAAAGAAAATATTCTGAAATGTAAGAGTTCAACTGTGCATTGCAGAAGATAAATGTAGACAGAAGGATACAAGGGACAACCTTAATTGGTGGCACAATATAAGATATTTGATAAGAAGCAGGATTCTTCTGCAGACTTTTTCCCCCTTCATATGAGATTGGGCCAAACAATACAGATCCTTCACGGGAATTCTGCAAGTAGATAAATCATACAATGACCAGGACACATAGAGGACAGCTCACAGAAATGGAATGACAGGATGACAAGTTCTGAGTTAAGCGATAGAAAAGAATTTTGGTAGGAAAACCTTTGGGAGCTTGTCCTTCGCTGGAGGACCCACATAGAATGCTTCTTTCACTCTACAAATATCAAGATGTAAAACAATACACATAGTGATACAACAGCAAGAAAAAGATAACCGTCATAAATTGGACTAAACTTACCCTGGAACTAGATCTGAAGAGTTAAAGGAACCATCACCCGTTAGTGGGCCATCAGGCTGAGAATAGAAGTTCAACCGAACAATGTCCTATGCAAAAAACTTATGCATCAACAAACAAAAACTTTGAAGAGTGTCAACTGTTAATCAGTATGGAACTACTTAAGTTGCTTGCCCCTCGGGCTTAGTTCATTTGCAAAGGTTGAGGGACTCGTGACTTAGGTTATAGGTTGTTGCATCGTTTAAACTAAAGTCTGGTATTTAAGTAGAGAAGGGTAGAGGGGTGTGCCCATTGTCTCGAGTTTCGTAAGGTTGTAGTTGGTCCTATGATTTGACCCCAGACAGATTTCTCTATCATTACAAAAAAGAAAAGAAGGTATAGATTAGTTCATACTTTAAGAAGGAGATCGTCAATTTCCTATTGTTGGAAAATGAAGGAAATAAATAGCCATCACCAAGCGTTAAATCCCAAACTAGTTGGAATCAGCACTTGAACCCTTAATTCAGTCCAAACTTCTTTTCAATAACCATCCTCTGGCCAAGCTAAGGTGAGTGTTGAGAGAGTATTAGAAGGTCAAGATGTATTTTGGCTGGTCACTTACTTGACTGCTGTGGGCAAATACAATAACTTTCAAAAGCAAGTCAAACCTCATGACTTTAAACATGTAATCCTGAACATGTAAAGAAGGATAGCAACTACACAACTGAAAGGACCAATGCATCAAATAAAAGGAGATGTCTGCCTGCTTCTCAACTATTGATTAGTTCAGACTGATAAAATTTTGATCTGTAAAGAGAGTAGCAGTGATAGCAGTGTACCTTTTCCTCCAATTTTCTTTCGATGAATAACACCAGTTGCTTCATCTTCTCTAGGTACTGTACATTGTCATGCCTGAACCACAGACATTACGAGCTGGTGAAGGCTTACATTCAAGCTAGCCAATTTGGCACAATCATTGTGTGTAAATCTCATAAGAGAGCAAAAAGAAACAAAGCATGGATTGGTTTCAAATTACAATGTAATAATTGGGTGTTAGAAGAATCACAAAAAAAAAGGTGTGCTGAGGCTAGACAATCTCATTAAAGAAATATCATAGATAATTTCCTTGGTACATCAGTTTGCTTGGATTACAAGCCTTAGTTGAGGTGTCAAAGCTGGCCCCTAGTTTAAGGGTCATCTTTGTATTTGGCCTTCGAATTTTATCATCAGATTATCAGTAGATTCTATTCTCTTCTTTCCTCTCTCAGTCCTTGGTTAAGACTCAAGTAACTTTTGCCTACTGCTTGATGGCCATACTAGAAAATAAGAAGTGAGCTATACTGATGCAATGATATCACCAAGACAAGTACCAGCTATTTACAGGTGTGAGATGCAATACACATATATGTCCATGTGTGGCAAAAAGCTCACCTCTTCTAACACACTAATTCTAGCATTCTAACACTAATGCTTAACTTTCTATTTTCTTTTTCTTTTTTTTGATAATGGTAACTTTACTTCTATATATCCACAGGTATACTACAACCAAGGTGTAGTACCCCTTCAAAAGTATTACAACTTACAACTTGTAATTCAGTTCTGTGCATCACAAAAAGTTAAAAACATCACAAATATTTTCTGTATGAGCTTAACAAATACAAGGGTATTAAAAAAAAACCTAGATGGACACACATCCAAGCCACCTCACTTAATACCTTATGTTCTACTTACTAGTATAGAGGCAACTTTTATGGTCTAAAACTCAAGCACAGATAACCTCAATTCCCAGGGTCAAAATGAGGAAAGAACCATCGGCAATGAGATATATATAAGTAAAGAGATGCATGAGGAAATAATCTGCACAATCTCACAGCACATCAAATAAATAATGTAGGCACATCCACATACCTCAGATATAGCTGTACAGTATATTCACCCTTCGGAAGTTTGGAGGACTCTGGATAAACATCACCCTTAGCATGCACACGCTACAGAATGAAAGGAGAGGATAACAAGCAAAAATTGTCAGATTACATGTATATGATAATCGCAAAACTCAACTTTTTTTATTAAGAAAAATGCTCTGCTTCATGATTACTATGAAACAAGTGAAATAATCTAGCATTGATAAGCTCACACAATTTGCATCCACTTGTTGAGTTAAATAAAATGCACAAATGTGTTACATTTTTGGCTTTAAATATATTCAAATCATGCATACTTACCCAAAAAAAAATTGTATCAACTATTACGCAATTATAGACTATTATGCTTTTCAAAGAATCCGCTTTATGAAGAGTATTAAGGCTGTGAACAAGGTGCTCTGAATGAAGTACTCCATTTCTTTCTAGAAGTAGCTCAATATTATACCAAGTTTTGTTGTCATCTTTCACCAATGATGTTTTCAGCATATTTCCAGTTTTCACTTCACGGAAGCTCTGTCGCATTACATTTAAACATTGGAAAGAATTCTCCTTCCATTATTGATGAATTCCTTCAAAAATATTTCAGGTACTATTTCTTCTACACATACAAGCACAGAAGGTCCCCTGATATACTCCACTCACAAAAAAACTAACAGATTGTTAATCCTGCTACCACCCACATAAGGAAGTCTTTCTTGAGATACTCTTGTGTGTGTACTTTTTTTTTACTTTTTCTTTCGGGGGGGGGG